>NW_026287643.1:22500-77500 GCF_023373465.1 Oncorhynchus keta | reverse complement strand
GCATACTACAAAGTGTACACTGCATACTACAAAGTGTTCACTGCATACTACAAAGTGTTCACTGCATACTACAAAGTGTTCACTGCATACTACAAAGTGTACACTGCATACTACAAAGTGTACACTGCATACTACAAAGTGTTCACTGCATACTACAAAGTGTACACTGCATACTACAAAGTGTTCACTGCATACTACAAAGTGTTCACTGCATACTACAAAGTGTTCACTGCATACTACAAAGTGTACACTGCATACTACAAAGTGTACACCCCATACTATAAAGTGTTCACTGCATACTACAAAGTGTTCACTGCATACTACAAAGTGTTCACTGCATACTACAAAGTGTTCACTGCATACTACAAAGTGTACACTGCATACTACAAAGTGTTCACTGCATACTACAAAGTGTTCACTGCATACTACAAAGTGTTCACTGCATACTACAAAGTGTACACCCCATACTACAAAGTGTTCACTGCATACTACAAAGTGTACACTGCATACTACAAAGTGTACACTGCATACTACAAAGTGTACACTGCATACTACAAAGTGTACCCTGCATACTACAAAGTGTACACTGCATACTACAAAGTGTTCACTGCATACTACAAAGTGTTCACTGCATACTACAAAGTGTTCACTGCATACTACAAAGTGTTCACTGCATACTACAAAGTGTACACTGCATACTACAAAATGTGCACTGCATACTACAATGTGTTCACTGCATACTACAAAGTGTTCACTGCATACTACAAAGTGTACACTGCATACTACAAAGTGTACACCCCATACTATAAAGTGTTCACTGCATACTACAAAGTGTTCACTGCATACTACAAAGTGTTCACTGCATACTACAAAGTGTTCACTGCATACTACAAAGTGTTCACTGCATACTACAAAGTGTTCACTGCATACTACAAAGTGTTCACTGCATACTACAAAGTGTTCACTGCATACTACAAAGTGTTCACTGCATACTACAAAGTGTACACCCCATACTACAAAGTGTTCACTGCATACTACAAAGTGTACACTGCATACTACAAAGTGTACACTGCATACTACAAAGTGTACACTGCATACTACAAAGTGTACCCTGCATACTACAAAGTGTACACTGCATACTACAAAGTGTTCACTGCATACTACAAAGTGTTCACTGCATACTACAAAGTGTACACCCCATACTACAAAGTGTTCACCGCATACTACAAAGTGTACACCCCATACTACAAAGTGTTCACACTGCATACTACAAAGTGTTCACTGCATACTACAAAGTGTTCACTGCATACTACAAAGTGTTCACTGCATACTACAAAGTGTACACTGCATACTACAAAGTGTACACTGCATACTACAAAGTGTACACTGCATACTACAAAGTGTACACTGCATACTACAAAGTGTACACTGCATACTACAAAGTGTTCACTGCATACTACAAAGTGTTCACTGCATACTACAAAGTGTTCACTGCATACTACAAAGTGTTCACTGCATACTACAAAGTGTACACCCCATACTACAAAGTGTTCACTGCATACTACAAAGTGTACACCCCATACTACAAAGTGTTCACTGCATACTACAAAGTGTTCACTGCATACTACAAAGTGTTCACTGCATACTACAAAGTGTTCACTGCATACTACAAAGTGTACACCCCATACTACAAAGTGTTCACTGCATACTACAAAGTGTACACTGCATACTACAAAGTGTTCACTGCATACTACAAAGTGTTCACTGCATACTACAAAGTGTTCACTGCATACTACAAAGTGTTCACTGCATACTACAAAGTGTTCACTGCATACTACAAAGTGTTCACTGCATACTACAAAGTGTACACTGCATACTACAAAGTGTTCACTGCATACTACAAAGTGTACACTGCATACTACAAAGTGTACACTGCATACTATAAAGTGTTCACTGCATACTACAAAGTGTTCACTGCATACTACAAAGTGTACACTGCATACTACAAAGTGTTCACTGCATACTACAAAGTGTTCACTGCATACTACAAAGTGTACACTGCATACTACAAAGTGTTCACTGCATACTACAAAGTGTTCACTGCATACTACAAAGTGTTCACTGCATACTACAAAGTGTTCACTGCATACTACAAAGTGTTCACTGCATACTACAAAGTGTACACTGCATACTACAAAGTGTACACTGCATACTACAAAGTGTACACTGCATACTATAAAGTGTTCACTGCATACTACAAAGTGTTCACTGCATACTACAAAGTGTTCACTGCATACTACAAAGTGTTCACTGCATACTACAAAGTGTACACTGCATACTACAAAGTGTACACTGCATACTACAAAGTGTTCACTGCATACTACAAAGTGTTCACTGCATACTACAAAGTGTTCACTGCATACTACAAAGTGTACACTGCATACTACAAAGTGTTCACTGCATACTACAAAGTGTACACTGCATACTACAAAGTGTTCACTGCATACTACAAAGTGTTCACTGCATACTAAAGTGTCCAAGTGCATTGTAATAACTATGCATCCTAGACAGAGAAAACAGTACCTTGGTCGATCCGTCTATAAGCACAAACGTTTTGGCAGTAGGACACTTTGAAGGAGTTGTTGACCAGGAGATTCCTTCAGCTTCCTACAACTGCACACAGGCTGACTCAAAAAGCAGCATTTAAATTATATACTTATTGTTATACTTTCTTTATTAAGGTTCATGGGGGACGGTGTACATCATTTTAATTATATATTAATTGTTATACTTTCTTTATAAAAGGTTCATGTCCTGTGCTGTCCTGTCCTGTCCTGTCCTGGGCTCCTGTCCTGTGCTGTCCTGTCCTGTCCTGTGCTGTCCTGTGCTGTCCTGTCCTGTCCTGTCCTGTCCTGTGCTGTCCTGCTGTGCTGTCCTGTCCTGTCCTGTCCTGTCCTGTCCTGTCCTGTCCTGTCCTGTCCTGTCCTTTCCTGTCCTGTCCTGTGCTGTCCTGTCCTGTCCTGTCCTGTCCTGTCCTGTGCTGTCCTGTCCTGTCCTGTCCTGTCCTTTCCTGTGCTGTCCTGTGCTGTCCTGTCCTGTGCTGTCCTGTGCATGTCCTGTGCTGTCCTGTCCTTTCCTGTGCTGTCCTTTCCTTTCATGTCCTGTGCTGTCCTTTCCTGTCATGTCCTTTCCTGTCCTGTCCTGTCCTGTCCTTTCCTGTCCTGTCCTGTCCTTTCCTGTCCTTTCCTGTCCTGTCCTTTCCTTTCCTGTCCTGTCCTGTCCTGTGCTGTTCTGTTCAGTCCTGATGCTGCAGATAATGTGGGGGGTGGGTGGGGGCAGCCGGGTGTGGAGGTGTTTGGGTGTGACTGGGTTATCTGGGTCTGAAAATAGATCTCACAAGGCCCTCAGTCTGGCCAGTAGAGCTTCTACATCAGAGTCTCCATTGGTGTTGCTGGGACATGATGAAGACTCTCTCTCTACCTCAACCTCTCTCTCCCTCCCTCCCTCTTCCCATCTCTCTCTCATTCTCCATCCCTCTTCCCATCTCTCTCTCATTCTCCCTCCCTCTTCCCATCTCTCTCTCCCTCTCCATCCCTCTTCCCATCTCTCTCTCATTCTCCATCCCTCTTCCCATCTCTCTCTCATTCTCCATCCCTCTCCATCCTCCATTCTCCCTCCCTGTCTCGGTCATTCTCCATCCCGGTGTCTCGGTCCGTCCCGGTGTCTCGGTCCGTCCCGGTGGTGGTTATGGGTTTGTGTCCTCCTGGTTCCCGACGCAGCGGGCCCCTGCTCCTGGCCGTGGCAGACCCCGTAGCGTTGGGCGGATGTCCCTCTGTGTCATAACGAGCCTCCTTCGTGGACGCCACTCCTCTCTGCCCTCTCTCGCAGCCGCCCCCGTCACCGACGCTGTGCTCACATTGATATTCTGCCGGGACCGCGACCTTTGTAAAGGTGTCTTTGTGTTTTCTGAGGGGAAAAGAGAGAGCGAGAGAGAGGAGGAAGAGGAGGAGGAGAGGAGAGATAAGAGAGAGGGATAAGAAGGATAGTGAGAGAGTCAGAATGAGAGTTGTACACACACACACACACACACACACACACACACACACACACACACACACACACACACACACACACACACACACACACACACACACACACACACACACACACACACACACACACACACACGAGCACGTCTCCACTATGATTGTAGAGGGGATAATTAATGTCAGTGATGTCTCATGTGGACGATTCACCAGTCAGTGTGCCGGCTGGGTGGCCCGACCCAACAAGCTAGGAGACGCGACCCGACCCAATGAGCCAGGAGACGACCCTACCTAATGAGCCAGGAGACGACCCAACCCAACAAGCTAGGAGACGACCCGACCCGACGAGCTCAGGAGACGACCCGACCCAATGAGCTAGGAGACGACCCAACGAGCCAGGACCCAATGAGCCAGGAGACGACCCAACCCAATGAGCTAGGAGACGACCCGACCCAATGAGCTAGGAGACGACCCGACCCAATGAGCCAGGAGACGACCCAACCCAATGAGCTAGGAGACGACCCGACCCAATGAGCCAGGAGACGACCCAACCCAATGAGCCAGGAGACGACCCGACCCAATGAGCCAGGAGACGACCCGACCCAATGAGCCAGGAGACGACCCGACCCAATGAGCCAGGAGACGACCCGACCCAATGAGCCAGGAGACGACCCGACCCAATGAGCCAGGAGACGACCCAACCCAATGAGCCAGGAGACGACCCAACCCAATGAGCTAGGAGACGACCCAACCTAATGAGCCAGGAGACGACCCAACCCAACGAGCCAGGAGACGACCCAACCCAATGAGCCAGGAGACGACCCAACCCAATGAGCCAGGAGACGACCCAACCCAACGAGCCAGGAGACGACCCAACCCAACAAGCTAGGAGACGACCCGACCCAACGAGCCAGGAGACGACCCGACCCAACAAGCTAGGAGACGACCCGACCCAATGAGCCAGGAGACGACCCGACCCAATGAGCCAGGAGACGACCCGACCTAATGAGCCAGGAGACGACCCAACCTAATGAGCCAGGAGACGACCCAACCTAATGAGCCAGGAGACGACCCAACCCAATGAGCTAGGAGACGACCCAACCTAATGAGCCAGGAGACGACCCAACCCAACGAGCCAGGAGACGACCCAACCCAATGAGCCAGGAGACGACCCAACCCAATGAGCCAGGAGACGACCCAACCCAACGAGCCAGGAGACGACCCAACCCAATGAGCCAGGAGACGACCCTACCTAATGAGCCAGGAGACGACCCAACCCAACGAGCCAGGAGACGACCCAATGAGCCAGGAGACGACCCAACCCGATGAGCCAGGAGACGACCCAACCCAATGAGCCAGGAGACGACCCAACCCAATGAGCCAGGAGACGACCCAACCCAATGAGCCAGGAGACGACCCAACCCAACGAGCCAGGAGACGACCCAACCCAACGAGCCAGGAGACGACCCAACGAGCCAGAGAGCCAGGAGACGACCCAACCCAACGAGCCAGGAGACGACCCAACCCGACGAGCCAGGAGACGACCCAACCCAACGAGCCAGGAGACGACCCAACCCAACGAGCCAGGAGACGACCCAACCCAACGAGCCAGGAGACGACCCAACCCAATGAGCCAGGAGACGACCCAACCCAATGAGCCAGGAGACGACCCAACCCAACCAGGAGACGACCCAACCAATGAGCCCAGGAGACGACCCAACGAGCCAGAGACGACCCAAGGAGACGAGCCAGGAGACGACCCAACCCGACGAGCCAGGAGACGACCCAACCCAATGAGCCAGGAGACGACCCAACCCAATGAGCCAGGAGACGACCCAACCCAGGAGACCCCAACCCAACGAGCCAGGAGACGACCCAACCCAACGAGCCAGGAGACGACCCCCAACGCGCCAGGAGATGACCCAACCCAACGAGCCAGGAGACGACCCAACCCAACGAGCCAGGAGACGACCCAACCCAACGAGCCAGCCAGCCAGAGACGACCCAACCCGACGAGCCAGGAGCCGACCCAACGAGCTAGGAGACGACCCAACCTGACGAGCCAGGAGACGACCCAACGAGCCAGGAGAGGACCCAACCCAACGAGCCAGGAGACGACCCAACCCAACGAGCCAGGAGACGACCCAACCCGACGAGCCAGGAGTGCACTATGTAGGGAATAGGGTCTAAAGTAGTGCACTATATAGGGAATAGGGTCTATAGTAGTGCACTATGTAGGGAATAGGGTGCCATAGGGGTCTGGTCTAAAGTAGTGCACTATATAGGGAATAGGTTGCCATAGGGCTCTGGTCTAAAGTAGTGCACTATATAGGGAATAGGGTTCTATAGGGCTCTGGTCTAAAGTAGTGCACTATATAGGGAATAGGGTTCTATAGGGCTCTGGTCTAAAGTAGTGCACTATATAGGGAATAGGGTTCTATAGGGTCCTGGTCTAATGTAGGATGCCATAGGGCTCTGGTCTAAAGTAGGATGCCATAGGGCTCTGGTCTAAAGTAGTGCACTACATAGGGAATAGGGTGCCATAGGGGAAGCAGAGTGTGTCCAGGGTTCACAGCGTCTACTAGGGAAACAGGCTGAACAGGGTCTCAGTCTGAATGAACACTGAAACAGTGTTCTGGAGCAGCATCAAATGAACCAGCCCGAGTTCTGCACTGGGGGTCTGTCTGACTGGTGATTGGTTGGCCTCTTAGAAACCCAGGGACGACGGACAGACAGCAAGGTCCTGTAGGCTGTTATTACACTGAGTTAATTATACTGAGACTACTGGACAGAGAGAGAGAGAGAGAGAGAGAGAGAGAGACAGAGAGAGAGAGAGAGAGAGAGCGAGAGAGAGAGAGAGAGACAGAGAGAGAGAGACAGAGAGAGAGAGAGAGAGAGAGAGAGAGAGAGAGAGAGAGACAGAGAGAGAGAGAGAGAGAGAGAGAGAGAGAGAGAGAGAGAGAGAGAGAGAGAGAGAGAGAGAGAGAGAGAGAGAGAGAGAGAGAGAGAGAGAGACAGAGAGAGAGAGAGAGAGAGAGAGAGAGAGAGAGAGAGAGAGAGAGAGAGAGAGAGAGAGAGAGAGAGAGAGAGAGAGAGAGAGAGAGAGAGAGAGAGAGAGAGAGAGAGAGAGAGAGAGAGAGAGACAGAGAGAGAGAGACAGAGAGAGAGAGAGAGAGAGAGACAGAGACAGAGAGAGAGAGAGAGAGAGAGAGAGAGAGAGAGAGAGAGAGAGAGAGAGAGAGAGAGAGAGAGAGAGAGAGAGAGAGAGAGAGAGAGAGAGAGAGAGAGAGAGAGAGAGAGAGAGAGAGAGAGAGAGAGAGAGAGAGAGAGAGAGTGGAGAGAGGGAGAGCAGGGTGAGAGAGATGTGGAGAGAGGGAGAGCAGGGTGAGAGAGAGAGATGTGGAGAGAGGGAGAGCAGGGAGAGAGAGATGTAGAGAGAGGGAGAGCAGGGAGAGAGAGATGTGGAGAGAGGGAGAGCAGGGTGAGAGAGATGTGGAGAGAGGGAGAGCAGGGTGAGAGAGAGAGATGTGGAGAGAGGGAGAGCAGGGAGAGAGAGATGTGGAGAGAGGGAGAGCAGGGAGAGGGAGAGAGAGATGTGGAGAGAGGGAGAGCAGGGAGAGAGAGAGAGAGATGTGGAGAGAGGGAGAGCAGGGTGAGAGAGAGAGATGTGGAGAGAGGGAGAGCAGGGTGAGAGAGATGTGGAGAGGGAGAGAGCAGGGAGAGAGAGAGAGAGTTGTGGAGAGAGGGAGAGCAGGGAGAGAGAGAGATGTGGAGAGAGAGAGCAGGGAGAGAGAGAGATGTGGAGAGAGAGAGCAGGGTGAGAGAGAGATGTGGAGAGAGGGAGAGCAGGGTGAGAGAGAGAGAGAGAGGAGAGAGGGAGAGCAGGGTGAGAGAGAGATGTGGAGAGAGGGAGAGCAGGGGGAGAGAGAGAGATGTGGAGAGAGGGAGAGCAGGGAGAGAGAGAGAGAGATGTGGAGAGAGGGAGAGCAGGGTGAGAGAGAGAGAGAGAGATGTGGAGAGAGAGAGAGAGAGAGGGTGAGAGAGAGATGTGGAGAGAGGGAGAGCAAGCAGGGTGAGAGAGAGAGATGTGGAGAGAGGGAGAGCAGGGTGAGAGAGAGATGTGGAGAGAGGAGAGAGAGCAGGGTGAGAGAGAGAGATGTGGAGAGAGGGAGAGCAGGGTGAGAGAGAGAGATGTGGAGAGAGGGAGAGCAGGGTGAGAGAGAGATGTGGAGAGGGAGAGCAGGGTGAGAGAGAGAGATGTGGAGAGAGGGAGAGCAGGGAGAGAGAGAGATGTGGAGAGAGGGAGAGCTGAGAGAGAGAGAGAGAGAGATGTGGAGAGAGGGAGAGCAGGGTGAGAGAGAGATGTGGAGAGAGGAGAGCAGGGAGAGAGAGAGATGTGGAGAGAGCGAGAGCAGGGTGAGAGAGAGAGATGTGGAGGGAGGGAGAGCAGGGAGAGAGAGAGAGAGATGTGGAGGGAGAGAGAGCAGGGTGAGAGAGAGATGTGGAGAGAGGGAGAGCAGGGTGAGAGAGAGAGAGAGGTGGAGGGAGAGTAAATAGGGTGAGAAAGAGAGAGAGTGAGAGAGAGAGATGGAAAGAGGCAGAGATAAGAGATGGAGAGAGACAGGAGAGAAAGAGAGAGACAGGAGAGAAAGAGAGAGACGGGAGAGAAAGAGAGAGATGGGAGAGAGACAGAGAGACGGGAGAGAAAGAGAGAGAGGCAGACAGAGCGAGAGAGATACAGGAGAGAGAAATACAAATCTTAGAATCAACTATTAAAGACGACCAGAACCCACTGGATTCTCCAATTACACTGAATGAACTACAGGACAAAATACAAACCCTCCAACCCAAAGACCAATCCCTGTGGGGTTGATGGTATCCTCAATGAAATCATTAAATATACAGACCAATTGGCTATACTTTAAACTATTTAACATCATCCTCAGCTCTGGCAAATTCTCTTGACCACATGAATCCACAAAAGTGGAGACAAATTTGACCCCAATAACGACCGTGGAATATATAATATAACAGTAACCTTGGGAAAATCCTCTGCATTATCATTAACTACCAGGGGATATGAGTCAACAGTAACCTTGGGAAAATCCTCTGCATTATCATTAACTACCAGGGGTTATGAGTCAACAGTAACCTTGGGGAAACCCCCTGCATTATCATTAACTACCAGGGGTTATGAGTCAACAGCAACCTTGGGAAAATCCCCTGCATTATCATTAACTACCAGGGGATATGAGTCAACAGTAACCTTGGGAAAATCCTCTGCATTATCATTAACTACCAGGGGATATGAGTCAACAGTAACCTTGGGAAAACCCTCTGCATTATCATTAACTACCAGGGGATATGAGTCAACAGTAACCTTGGGAAACCCCTCTGCATTATCATTAACTACCAGGGGATATGAGTCAACAGTAACCTTGGGAAACCCCTCTGCATTATCATTAACTACCAGGGGATATGAGTCAACAGTAACCTTGGGAAAATCCTCTGCATTATCATTAACTACCAGGGGATATGAGTCAACAGTAACCTTGGGAAACCCCTCTGCATTATCATTAACTACCGGGGTTATGAGTCAACAGTAACCTTGGGAAACCCCTCTGCATTATCATTAACTACCGGGGTTATGAGTCAACAGTAACCTTGGGAAAATCCTCTGCATTATCATTAACTACCGGGGTTATGAGTCAACAGTAACCTTGGGAAAATCCTCTGCATTATCATTAACTACCGGGGTTATGAGTCAACAGTAACCTTGGGAAAATCCTCTGCATTATCATTAACTACCAGGGGTTATGAGTCAACAGTAACCTTGGGAAAATCCTCTGCATTATCATTAACTACCAGGGGATATGAGTCAACAGTAACCTTGGGAAAATCCTCTGCATTATCATTAACTACCAGGGGTTATGAGTCAACAGTAACCTTGGGAAAATCCTCTGCATTATCATTAACTACCGGGGTTATGAGTCAACAGTAACCTTGGGAAAATCCTCTGCATTATCATTAACTACCAGGGGTTTTGAGTCAACAGTAACCTTGGGAAAATCCTCTGCATTATCATTAACTACCAGGGGTTATGAGTCAACAGTAACCTTGGGAAAATCCTCTGCATTATCATTAACTACCGGGGTTATGAGTCAACAGTAACCTTGGGAAAATCCTCTGCATTATCATTAACTACCGGGGTTATGAGTCAACAGTAACCTTGGGAAAATCCTCTGCATTATCATTAACAGCAGACTCGTACATTTCCTCAGTGAAAACAATGTACTGAGCAAATGTCAAATGGGCTTTTTACAAAATCACAGAACGACAGACCACGTATTCACCCTGCACACCCTAATCAACAAACAAACTAAAACAATTTCAAAAAAAAAGCTTTTGACTCAATTTGGCATGAGGGTATGCTATACAAACTGATGGAAAGTGGTGTTGGGGTAAAATATGACATTATAAATTCTGTCAGACCTGGGTCATGACAGACCTGGGACCTGACAGACCTGGGACCTGACAGACCTGGGACCTGACAGACCTGGGACCAAATGACAGACCTGGGACCTGACAGACCTGGGACCTGACAGACCTGGGACCTGACAGACCTGGGACCTGACAGACCTGGGCCCTGACAGTAAATCTCAGTCAGACCTGGGCCCTGACAGACCTGGGCCCTGTCAGACCTGGGCCCTGACAGACCTGGGCCCTGTCAGACCTGGGCCCTGACAGACCTGGGCCCTGACAGACCTGGGCCCTGACAGACCTGGGCCCTGTCAGACCTGGGCCCGGACAGACCTGGGACCTGACAGACCTGGGCCCTGACAGACCTGGGCCCTGACAGACCTGGGCCCTGACAGACCTGGGCCCTGACAGACCTGGGCCCTGACAGACAAAAATAATGGCTTGCCAAAAAAGGCCCAGTTCCCAGGACCACAAATACAAAATCCATCTAGACACTGTCGCCCAAGAGCACACCGTCGCCCAAGAGCACACCGTCGCCCCGTCGCCCAAGAGCACACCGTGTCAAGAGCACACCGTCGCCCAAGAGCACACCTGTCGCCCAAGAGCACACCGTCCCCAAGAGCACACCGTCGCCCAAGAGCACACCGTCGCCCAAGAGCAAACAAGCAACACAAACAACGATACCTCGGCCTAAACATCAACGACACATTAGGAGGGTAAGATGTCTGTTCCACCAACCACGTTAGAGGGTAAGATGTCTGTTCCACCAACCACGTTGAGGGTAAGATGTCTGTTCCACCAACCACGTCGGAGGGTAAGATGTCTGTTCCACCAACCACGTTAGAGGGTAAGATGTCTGTTCCACCAACCACGTTAGAGGGTAAGATGTCTGTTCCACCAACCACGTTGGAGGGTAAGATGTCTGTTCCACCAACCACGTTAGAGGGTAAGATGTCTGTTCCACCAACCACGTTAGAGGGTAAGATGTCTGTTCCACCAACCACGTTAGAGGGTAAGATGTCTGTTCCACCAACCACGTTAGAGGGTAAGATGTCTGTTCTACCAACCACGTTAGAGGGTAAGATGTCTGTTCCACCAACCACGTTAGAGGGTAAGATGTCTGTTCCACCAACCACGTTAGAGGGTAAGATGTCTGTTCCACCAACCACGTTAGAGGGTAAGATGTCTGTTCCACCAACCACGTTAGAGGGTAAGATGTCTGTTCCACCAACCACGTTAGAGGGTAAGATGTCTGTTCCACCAACCACGTTAGAGGGTAAGATGTCTGTTCCACCAACCACGTTAGAGGGTAAGATGTCTGTTCCACCAACCACGTTAGAGGGTAAGATGTCTGTTCCACCAACCACGTTAGAGGGTAAGATGTCTGTTCCACCAACCACGTTGGAGGGTAAGATGTCTGTTCCACCAACCACGTTAGAGGGTAGATGTCTGTTCCACCAACCACGTTAGAGGGTAAGATGTCTGTTCCACCAACCACGTTAGAGGGTAAGATGTCTGTTCCACCAACCACGTTAGAGGGTAAGATGTCTGTTCCACCAACCACGTTAGAGGGTAGATGTCTGTTCCACCAACCACGTTAGAGGGTAAGACGTCTGTTCCACCAACCACGTTAGAGGGTAAGATGTCTGTTCCACCAACCACGTTAGAGGGTAAGATGTCTGTTCCACCAACCACGTTAGAGGGTAAGACGTCTGTTCCACCAACCACGTTAGAGGGTAAGATGTCTGTTCCACATAAAAGTCAGTCTAATTTCCTTGAAACTAAATTCTACCAAAGTCAGATTTGTCCTTGTGTTTCTTGGTTATTCACATAGTTTTGTTCACAAGCTGTTTTTCAAATGTTTGAGTTTCAAAAAGAGTGGACAACAGGGAGGGACAACTCGTCAGACTCTCAACACCACGACACATGACTCCAGTAGCGTTACCACGGTAACCTCCAGCCCTTCTCCGTCTCTGTCTGTCTCTGTGACCATCTCTGTGTCTGTCTGTCTCTGTGACTATCTCTGTCTCTGTGACTATCTCTGTCTCTCTATCTGTCTCTGTGACTATCTCTGTCTCTGTGACTATCTCTGTCTCTCTATCTGTCTCTGTGACTATCTCTGTCTCTGTGACTATCTCTGTCTCTCTATCTGTCTCTGTGACTATCTCTGTCTCTGTGACTATCTCTGTCTCTCTATCTATCTCTGTGACTATCTCTGTCTCTCTATCTATCTCTGTGACTATCTCTGTCTCTCTATCTGTCTCTGTGACTATCTCTGTCTCTCTATCTATCTATCTCTGTGACTATCTCTGTCTCTCTATCTATCTATCTCTGTGACTATCTCTGTCTCTCTATCTGTCTCTCTATCTATCTCTGTGACTATCTCTGTCTCTATCTCTGTGTGACTGAGGTGGTATTTTATAATCAGAACCAGTTACTAAGAACAACACTTGGTGAGTGTTAATCCTGGTGAATTCAACGCCTCTGAAAAATTAATTAGAAATTAAAACGGCTTAATGCTTACCGGTAGGGGAGCAAATGATTGTTTGTTTAAAGGACCACGGAGACACAGAGAGAAAACCCCATCCTCTTCACTTTTTAAATGTCTCAGAGATAAACACATCTACGACGCGGTACAGAGAGATAATAAACTCTGATTCTATAGGAGATAAACACATCTACGACGCCGTACAGAGAGATAATAAACCCTGATTCTATAGGAGATAAACACATCTACGACGCCGTACAGAGAGATAATAAACTCTGATTCTATAGGAGATAAACACATCTACGACGCCGTACAGAGAGATAATAAACTCTGATTCTATAGGAGATAAACACATCTACGACGCCGTACAGAGAGATAATAAACTCTGATTCTATAGGAGATAAACACATCTACGACGCCGTACAGAGAGATAATAAACTCTGATTCTATAGGAGATAAACACATCTACGACGCCGTACAGAGAGATAATAAACTCTGATTCTATAGGAGATAAACACATCTACGACGCCGTACAGAGAGATAATAAACCCTGATTCTATAGGAGATAAACACATCTACGACGCCGTACAGAGAGATAATAAACCCGATCTGATTCTATAGGAGATAAACACATCTACGACGCCGTACAGAGAGATAATAAACCCTGATTCTATAGGAGATAAACACATCTACGACGCCGTACAGAGAGATAATAAACCCGATCTGATTCTATAGGAGATAAACACATCTACGACGCCGTACAGAGAGATAATAAACTCTGATTCTATAGGAGATAAACACATCTACGACGCCGTACAGAGAGATAATAAACTCTGATTCTATAGGAGATAAACACATCTACGACGCCGTACAGAGAGATAATAAACCCTGATTCTATAGGAGATGAACACATCTACGACGCGGTACAGAGAGATAATAAACCCGATCTGATTCTATAGGAGATAAACACATCTACGACGCCGTACAGAGAGATAATAAACTCTGATTCTATAGGAGATAAACACATCTACGACGCCGTACAGAGAGATAATAAACTCTGATTCTATAGGAGATAAACACATCTACGACGCCGTACAGAGAGATAATAAACTCTGATTCTATAGGAGATAAACACATCTACGACGCGGTACAGAGAGATAATAAACCCGATCTGATTCTATAGGAGATAAACACATCTACGACGCCGTACAGAGAGATAATAAACTCTGATTCTATAGGAGATAAACACATCTACGACGCCGTACAGAGAGATAATAAACTCTGATTCTATAGGAGATAAACACATCTACGACGCCGTACAGAGAGATAATAAACTCTGATTCTATAGGAGATGAACACATCTACGACGCCATACAGAGAGATAATAAACCCGATCTGATTCTATAGAGAGATAATAAACTGATTCTGAGATGAACACATCTACGACGCGGTACAGAGAGATAATAAACTCTGATTCTATAGGAGATGAACACATCTACGACGCCGTACAGAGAGATAATAAACCCTGATTCTATAGGAGATAAACACATCTACGACGCCGTACAGAGAGATAATAAACTCTGATTCTATAGGAGATAAACACATCTACGACGCCGTACAGAGAGATAATAAACTCTGATTCTATAGGAGATAAACACATCTACGACGCCGTACAGAGAGATAATAAACTCTGATTCTATAGGAGATAAACACATCTACGACGCCGTACAGAGAGATAATAAACTCTGATTCTATAGGAGATAAACACATCTACGACGCCGTACAGAGAGATAATAAACCCGATCTGATTCTATAGGAGATAAACATGGCAACACTTCAACTAGAAGGATTCCTACAACTGATACAATAAAATGCTTTGAACTGAATCTGGATTCAATCTTAAAGGGACTTGAACTGGTGGTCTCATTTGAAGGAGGGAGGGAGAGAGAGGGGGAGGGAGGGAGAGAGAGAGAGAGAGGGGGGGGGAGGGAGAGAGAGAGAGGGGGAGGGAGGGGAGGGAGGGAGAGAGAGAGAGGGGAGGGAGGGAGAGAGAGAGAGAGAGGGGGAGGGAGGGAGAGAGAGAGAGGGGGAGGGAGGGAGAGAGAGAGAGAGGGGGGGAGGGAGGGAGAGAGAGAGAGGGGAGGGAGGGAGAGAGAGCGGGGGGCCAGTTCCTCTCTACCCGGTACAGCCAGAAGAAGACTGGCCACCCCTCATAGCCTGGTTCCTCTCTTTACCCGGTACAGCCAGAAGAGGACAGGCCACCCCTCATAGCCTGGTTCCTCTCTACCTGGTACAGCCAGAAGAGGACAGGCCACCCTCATAGCCTGGTTCCTCTCTACCCGGTACAGTCAGAAGAGGACTGGTCACCCCTCATAGCCTGGTTCCTCTCTACCTGGTACAGCCAGTAGAGGACTGGCCACCCCTCATAGCCTGGTTCCTCTCTACCTGGTACAGCCAGAAGAGGACAGGTCACCCTCATAGCCTGGTTCCTCTCTACCTGGTACAGCCAGAAGAGGACTGGCCACCCCTCATAGCCTGGTTCCTCTCTACCCGGTACAGTCAGAAAAGGACAGGTCACCCTCATAGCCTGGTTCCTCTCTACCCGGTACAGCCAGAAGAGGACAGGTCACCCCTCATAGCCTGGTTCCTCTCTACCCGGTACAGTCAGAAAAGGACAGGTCACCCCTCATAGCCTGGTTCCTCTCTACCCGGTACAGTCAGAAGAGGACAGGTCACCCCTCATAGCCTGGTTCCTCTCTACCCGGTACAGTCAGAAGAGGACAGGTCACCCCTCATAGCCTGGTTCCTCTCTACCTGGTACAGCCAGAAGAGGACAGGTCACCCTCATAGCCTGGTTCCTCTCTACCTGGTACAGCCAGAAGAGGACTGGTCACCCCTCATAGCCTAGTTCCTCTCTACACGGTACAGTCAGAAGAGGACAGGCCACCCCTCATAGCCTGGTTCCTCTCTACCCGGTACAGTCAGAAGAGGACTGGTCACCCTCATAGCCTGGTTCCTCTCTACCTGGTACAGCCAGTAGAGGACTGGCCACCCCTCATAGCCTGGTTCCTCTCTACCCGGTACAGCCAGAAGAGGACAGGTCACCCTCATAGCCTGGTTCCTCTCTACCCGGTACAGTCAGAAGAGGACAGGTCACCCTCATAGCCTGGTTCCTCTCTACCTGGTACAGTCAGAAGAGGACTGGTCACCCCTCATAGCCTGGTTCCTCTCTACCCGGTACAGTCAGAAGAGGACTGGTCACCCCTCATAGCCTGGTACCTCTCTACCCGGTACAGCCAGAAGAGGACTGGCCACCCCTCATAGCCTGGTACCTCTCTACCCGGTACAGTCAGAAGAGGACTGGTCACCCTCATAGCCTGGTACCTCTCGACCTGGTACAGCCAGAAGAGGACTGGCCACCCTCATAGCCTGGTTCCTCTCTACCTGGTACAGCCAGAAGAGGACTGGTCACCCCTCATAGCCTGGTTCCTCTCTACCCGGTACAGTCAGAAGAGGACTGGTCACCCTCAGAGCCTGGTTCCTCTCTACCCGGTACAGCCAGAAGAGGACAGGCCACCCTCATAGCCTGGTTCCTCTCTACCCGGTACAGCCAGAAGAGGACAGGCCACCCTCATAGCCTGGTTCCTCTCTACCCGGTACAGCCAGAAGAGGACAGGCCACCCCTCATAGCCTGGTACCTCTCTACCCGGTACAGCCAGAAGAGGACTGGCCACCCCTCATAGCCTGGTACCTCTCTACCCGGTACAGTCAGAAGAGGACTGGTCACCCCTCATAGCCTGGTACCTCTCGACCTGGTACAGCCAGAAGAGGACTGGCCACCCCTCATAGCCTGGTTCCTCTCTACCTGTGGTACGAACAGCGTAAAACACTCAGTATCTACAGGAACCCGGTGATACGAACATCGTTTATGAACATCAGTTGAATATAACATCTCGTCTTTAACCTCTTGGTGACAACAACAACAACAACAACAACAACAACAACACAGTAACCGCAAAGGAATTCTGGAATGTTCCGATTACACACTTCCTGTTTCAACGTTAAACAGAGATTAAAGTAGTCTTCTGTTTCAACTTCCTGTTAAAGTTCTCTTCACCCCCCCCGGCCAGACAGTGTTCTGGTTGGTACGGTAACAGCTCGCAGTCCTGGGTTCAAATAGTACTTGAACAAAAAAAACAAAAATGTTTTTAAAATGTTTGCAGCGTTTGCTTTATCCTGCATGACGGACGGGGTTTTCACCTTTTACACTATTCGATGGGGTTCATGTATCCAGGCAGGCTCAATCAACCACAGACTGAAGTATATCACGTGATTTCAAATAGTGTTTGAACCCAGGTCTAGTACGAGCGCTAGCCTGTTACCTTCCTTCAGTCACAACGGGTTGTATTTCACACGGAGGGCGTCCGCATCCCAAATGGCACCCTATTCCCTAAGTAGGGGCGCTACTTTCGACCAGGGCCCCCACAGGGCCCAAGCACTACGTAGGGAATAAGGGGTCGACATTGAGGAGACAGTCTGCCCTTCCTGACAGCGCTCACCATCCAGTTCTCTCAGAGACTTACTTACGAATTCTAAAACAGCCTCAAGTCTTGCTCTATATTTTATACAAGTTGAATATTTTAAAAGATCAACCCACTCAACAGCCAATGAAAGCATTTCTTACTGGGACCGTCTGTGCTAAAAATAACATCTCATACGTCCTATCACATTACAGAGGGATTCATCAACCTTCTATCACGCCCTTCATTCTACAGACAACTTCACTCTGGTAAACAGGCCGTCCGCATCAACACAGCTTACTGCTCCATCCCTCTCTCTCCCTCGCTCCGCTCCTCATCCCTCTCTATCCCTCCCTCCGCTCCTCATCCCTCCCTGCCTCCATCCCCCTCTCTCTTTCTCTACCCCTCGCTCCGCTCCTCATCCCTCTCTGCCTCCATCCCCCTCTCTCTTTCTCTACCCCTCGCTCCGCTCCTCATCCCTCTCTCTTTCTCTCTCCCTCCACTCCTCATCTCTCCCTCCACTCCTCATCCCTCCCTCCACTCCTCATCCCTCCCTCCACTCCTCATCCCTCCCTCCACTCCTCATCCCTCCCTCCACTCCTCATCCCTCTCTGCCTCCATCCCCCTCTCTCTTTCTCTCTCCCTCCACTCCTCATCTCTCCCTCCACTCCTCATCTCTCCCTCCACTCCTCATCCCTCCCTCCACTCCTCATCCCTCCCTCCACTCCTCATCTCTCCCTCCACTCCTCATCCCTCCCTCCACTCCTCATCCCTCTCTGCCTCCATCCCCCTCTCTCTTTCTCTCTCCCTCCACTCCTCATCTCTCCCTCCACTCCTCATCTCTCCCTCCACTCCTCATCCCTCCCTCCACTCCTCATCTCTCCCTCCACTCCTCATCCCTCCCCCACTCCTCATCCCTCTCTGCCTCCGTCCCCCTCTCTCTTTCTCTCTCCCTCCACTCCTCATCCCTCTCTGCCTCCAACCAGAGGAGTGTATTGTCTCTATAGTGTTGACCAGAGGAGTGTATTGTCTCCATAGTGATATGTTGACCAGAGGAGTGTATTGTCTCTATAGTGTTGACCAGAGGAGTGTATTGTCTCTATAGTGATATGTTGACCAGAGGAGTGTATTGTCTCTATAGTGTTGACCAGAGGAGTGTATTGTCTCTACAGTGTTGACCAGAGGAGTGTATTGTCTCTATAGTGATATGTTGACCAGAGGAGTGTATTGTCTCTATAGTGTTGACCAGAGGAGTGTATTGTCTCTATAGTGTTGACCAGAGGAGTGTATTGTCTCCATAGTGATATGTTGACCAGAGGAGTGTATTGTCTCTATAGTGATATGTTGACCAGGAGTGTATTGTCTCTATAGTGTTGACCAGAGGAGTGTATTGTCTCTATAGTGTTGACCAGAGGAGTGTATTGTCTCTATAGTGATATGTTGACCAGAGGAGTGTATTGTCTCTATAGTGTTGACCAGAGGCGTGTATTGTCTCTATAGTGTTGACCAGAGGAGTGTATTGTCTCCATAGTGATATGTTGACCAACCAGAGGAGTGTATTGTCTCCATAGTGATATGTTGACCAACCAGAGGAGTGTATTGTCTCTATAGTGTTGACCAGAGGAGTGTATTGTCTCTATAGTGTTGACCAGAGGAGTGTATTGTCTCTATAGTGTTGACCAGAGGAGTGTATTGTCTCTATAGTGTTGACCAGAGGAGTGTATTGTCTCTATAGTGTTGACCAGAGGAGTGTATTGTCTCTATAGTGTTGACCAGAGGAGTGTATTGTCTCTATAGTGTTGACCAGAGGAGTGTATTGTCTCTATAGTGTTGACCAGAGGAGTGTATTGTCTCTATAGTGTTGACCAGAGGAGTGTATTGTCTCTATAGTGTTGACCAGAGGAGTGTATTGTCTCCATAGTGATATGTTGACCAGAGGAGTGTATTGTCTCTATAGTGATATGTTGACCAGAGGAGTGTATTGTGTCTATAGTGTTGACCAGAGGAGTGTATTGTCTCTATAGTGTTGACCAGAGGAGTGTATTGTCTCCATAGTGATATGTTGACCAGAGGAGTGTATTGTCTCTATAGTGATATGTTGACCAGAGGAGTGTATTGTCTCCATAGTGATATGTTAACCAACCAGAGGAGTGTATTGTCTCCATAGTGATATGTTAACCAACCAGAGGAGTGTATTGTCTCTATAGTGATATGTTAACCAACCAGAGGAGTGTATTGTCTCCATAGTGATATGTTAACCAACCAGAGGAGTGTATTGTCTCCATAGTGATATGTTAACCAACCAGAGGAGTGTATTGTCTCTATAGTGATATGTTGACCAGAGGAGTGTATTGTCTCCATAGTGATATGTTGACCAACCAGAGGAGTGTATTGTCCTTCCCTGCATTCTGCCAAACCTCCAGCTGAACTCAGATCAACTCATTGTGTTTCTCAAACGGCACCCTAGTACCTCCACACTGCGAAGTAGTGCACTATACAGGGAATCGGGTGTAATTTAGGACACGCTCCCACGTGTTGGTTACCCCTGGAAACCAATAGAACTACATCTGAAACATCCTAATGACCTCCACATGACCCCTGGAAACCAATAGAACTATGAAAAATCCTCTGACCTCTGGAAACCAATAGAACTACAACTGAAACATCTGGTTGACCTCCACATGACCTCTGGAAACCAATAGAACTACATCTGAAACCTCCTAATGACCTCTGGAAACCAATAGAACTACAACTGAAACATCTGGTTGACCTCCACATGACCCCTGGAAACCAATAGAACTACAACTGAAACATCTGGTTGTGTACATGACCTCTGGAAACCAATAGAACTACAACTGAAACATCCTAATGACCTCCACATGACCTCTGGAAACAAACAGAACTACAGCTGAAACATCTGGTTGACCTGTACATGACCTCTGGAAACCAATAGAACTACAACTGAAACATCTGGATGACCTCTGGAAACCAATAGAACTACAGCTGAAACATCTGGTTGACCTCCACATGACCCCTGGAAACCAATAGAACGACAACTGAAACATCTGGTTGACCTCCACATGACCTCTGGAAACCAGTAGAACGACAACTGAAACATCTGGTTGACCTCCACATGACCTCTGGAAACCAATAGAACTACAACTGAAACCTCCTAATGACCTCCACATGACCTCTGGAAACCAATAGAACGACAACTGAAACATCTGGTTGAACTCCACATGACCTCTGGAAACCAATAGAACTACAACTGAAATCTCATAATGACCTCCACATGACCTCTGGAAACCAATAGAACTACAACTGAAATCTCCTAATGACCTCTGGAAACCAATAGAACTACATCTGAAACCTCCTAATGACCTCTGGAAACCAATAGAACTACATCTGAAACCTCCTAATGACCTCCACATGACCTCTGGAAACCAATAGAACGACAACTGAAACATCTGGTTGACCTCCACATGACCTCTGGAAACCAATAGAACGACAACTGAAACATCTGGTTGACCTCCACATGACCTCTGGAAACCAATAGAACTACAACCGAAACATCTGGTTGACCTCCACATGACCTCTGGAAACCAATAGAAATACATCTGAAACCTCCCATTGACCTCCACATGACCTCTGGAAACCAATAGAACTACAACTGAAACCTCCTAATGACCTCCACATGACCTCTGGAAACCAATAGAACTACACCTGAAACCTCCTAATGACCTCCACATGACCTCTGGAAACCAATAGAACTACATCTGAAACCTCCTAATGACCTCTGGAAACCAATAGAACTACATCTGAAATCTCCTAATGACCTCCACATGACCTCTGGAAACGAATAGAACTACATCTGAAACATCCTAATGACCTCCACATGACCCCTGGAAACCAATAGAACTACATCTGAAACCTCCTAATGACCTCCACATGACCTCTGGAAACCAATAGAACTACAACTGAATTATTCCTGCATACCTCTTTCACAGAGAGAGAGAGATAGAGAGAGAGGGAGAGAGACAGAGAAGGGAGAGAGAGAGAGACAGAGAGGGGGAGAGAGAGGGGGTGGGAGGGAGAGAGAGAGAGGGGGGAGGGAGGGAGAGAGGGAAGGAGAGAGAGGGAAGGAGAGAGACCTCTGGAGGGAGAGAGAGAGAGAGAGGGGAAACCAGAGAACTACAGAGAGGGAGAACCAGGAGGGAGGGAGAGAGAGGCTGAGAGACCTCTGGAAAGAGAGAACGAGGGAGAGAGATGAGAGAGAGAACGAGGGGGGGAGGGAAACCAGAGAGAGAGAGGGAGGGACCTCTGGAGGGAGAGAGAGAGAGGGGGAGGGAGGGAGAGAGAGAAACATCTGGGGAGGGAGGGAAACCAATAGGGAGGGAGGGAGAGAGGGGAGGGAGAGGGAGGGAGAGAGGGGGAGGGAGAGGGAGAGGGAGAGAGAGAGGGGGAGGGAGGGAGGGAGAGGGAGGGAGAGAGGGGAGGGAGAGAGAGGGGGGAGAGGAGAGAGAGAGGGGGAGGGAGGGAGAGAGAGGGGGAGGGAGAGAGAGAGAGGGGGAGGGAGGGAGAGAGAGGGGGAGGGAGGGAGAGAGAGAGGGGGAGGGAGGGAGAGAGAGGGGAGGGAGGGAGAGAGAGGGGGAGGGAGGGAGAGAGAGGGGGGAGGGAGGGAGAGAGAGAGGGGGAGGGAGGGGAGAGGGGAGGGGGAGGGAGGGGGAGGGAGAGAGAGGGGGAGGGAGGGAGAGAGAGGGGGGAGGGAGGGAGAGAGGGGGGAGGGAGGGAGAGAGAGGGGAGGGAGGGAGAGAGAGGGAGGGAGGGAGGGGGGGGGGGAGGGAGGGAGAGAGAGAGGGGGAGGGAGGGAGAGAGGGGGAGGGAGGGAGAGAGGGAGAGGGGGAGAGGAGGGAGGGAGAGAGGGGGAGGGAGAGGGAGGGAGAGAGGGGGGAGGGAGAGAGGGGGGGAGGAGAGGGGGGAGAGAGGGGAGAGAGGGGGAGGGAGAGAGAGAGAGAGGGAGGGAGGGAGAGAGAGAGGGGAGGGGAGGGAGAGAGAGAGAGAGGGGAGAGAGAGGGGGAGGAGAGAGAGGGGGAGGGAGGAGGGGGAGGGAGGGAGAGGGGGGAGGGAGAGAGAGGGGGGGGAGGGAGAGAGAGGGGGAGGGAGGGAGAGAGAGGGGGAGGGAGGGAGAGAGAGAGGGGGAGGGAGAGAGAGGAGAGAGAGAGGGAGGGAGAGGAGAGAGAGAGGGAGGGAGGGAGAGGAGAGAGAGAGAGAGGGAGGGAGGAGAGAGAGAGAGAGAGAGGGAGAGAGAGAGGGGGGGGGAGGGAAAGAGAGTTGAATGGTTTCAGTAATCAGTAATGAGCCTAGTGGAGGAGATCAGAGCAGGGTTGCATCACCACATGGAGCCCTACTCCCTCTATAGTGCACTACCCATGAACAGGGCCCATAGGGATCTGGTCTAACATAGTGCACCACAACATAGATAAGGTGCCATTTGGGATACAAGCCAAGCTGTCTGCTTCCTCGGTCTAAAGGTCAACTCTCATTGCCATTCCAGCAGGGTGAACCCACGGTATTCATGCTCAGACACTCCATCACCCATTAGCATTTATCTCATAAGAGACAACATGCATATATTCACCTACTGCACCTACGACCTCTGTCCTAAATGGCTCCCTATATAGTGCACTACTTTAGACCAGAGCCCTATAGAACCCTATTCCCTATGTAGTGCACTACTTTAGACCAGAGCCCTATAGAACCCTATTCCCTATATATAGTGCACTACTTTAGACCAGAGCCCTATAGAACCCTATTCCCTATATATAGTGCACTACTTTAGACCAGAGCCCTATAGAACCCTATTCCCTATATAGTGCAGAATACTCAGGCTAAAGGAGAGGAGGGGAGGAGAGAGAGGAGGGGAGGGGAGGAGAGGAGGGGAGGAGGGGAGAGGAGGAGGGGAGGGGGAGGGGAGAGGAGGGGAGGGGGAGAGGAGGGAGAGGAGGGAGGAGAGGAGGGGAGGAGGAGGAGGGAGAGGAGGGGAGAGGAGAGGAGGGGAGGAGGGGAGGAGAGGAGAGGAGGGAGGGGGGAGGAGAGGAGAGGAGGGGAAGAGAGGGGAGAGGAGAGGAAGAGAGGAGGGAGGAGAGGAGGGGAGGAGAGGAGAGGAGGGGAGGAAAGGAGAGGGAGAGGAGGGGAGGAGGGGAGGAAAGGAGAGGAGGAGGTGAGGGAGGAGAGGAGGGGAGGAGAGGAGGGGAGGAGGGAGAGGAGGAGAGGAGAGGAGGGAGGAGGAGAGGAGGGGAGGGAGGAGGAAGAGGAGAGGAGGGAGGAGAAGAGGAGAAGAGGAGAAGAGGAGAGGGGAGAGGGGAGGAGAAGAGGAGAGAGAGGGAGGAGAGGGAGGAGAGGAGGGGAGGAGAGGAGGAGAGGAGGGAGAGAGGAGAGGAGGGGAGGAGAAGAGGAGAGGAGGGGAGGGAGAGGAGAAGAGGAGAAGGAGAGGAGAGGAGGGGAGGAGGGGAGGGGAGGAGGTGAGGAGAGGAGAGGAGGGGAGGAGGGGAGAGGAGGTGAGGAGAGGAGGGAGGGGAGGAGGAGAGGAAAAGGAGGAGGGGAGGATAGGAGGTGAGGAGAGGAGGTGAGGAGAGGAGGGGAGGATAGGGAGGTGAGGAGAGGATGCTAATGGTTAACTTGGCCCCAGAACACTCAGGCTAAAGGAGAGGAGGGGAGGAGAGGAGGTGAGGAGAGGAAAGGAGGGGAGGAGGAGAGGAGGGGAGGAGAGGAGAGGAGAGGAGAGGAGAAGGAGAGAAGGAGAGGAGGTGAGGAGAGGAGAGGAGGAGAGAAGGAGAGAAGGAGAGGAGGTGAGGAGAGGAGGGGAGGAGAGGAGGTGAGGAGAGGAGGAGAGGAGAGGAGGAGAAGAGGAGAGGAGGAGAAGAGGAGAGGAGGAGGAGAGGAGAGGAGGGGAGGATAGGAGGTGAGGAGAGGAGGAGAAGAGGAGAGGAGGAGGAGGGAGGGGAGGAGAGAGAGGAGAGGAGGGAGGAGGAGGGGAGGAGGAGGGAGGAGAGGAGGTGAGGAGAGGAGGAGGAGGAGGAGGAGAGAGGGGAGAGAGGAGGAGGGGAGGGAGAGGGGAGGAGAGGAGGTAGGAGGAGAGGAGGGAGAGGAGAGGGAGAGGAGGAGAGGAGGGGAGGAGAGAGGAGGAGAGGAGGTGAGGAGAGGAGGGGAGGAGAGGAGGAGAGGAGAGGAGGTGAGGAGAGGAGGGGAGGAGAGGATGCTAATGGTTAACTTGGCCCCAGAACACTCAGGCTAAACAGTGTCGGATGCTGTGACTGCTGGCATCTCAACGATGTTAAGCGTGTGTGTTAAGACTCCATTTGAAGGTCACCACCACTCAACGACGAGGAGGAGGGAAGGAGAGGAGGGGGGATGAGAGGGGAGGTGAGAGAGAGGAGGTGAAAAGAGAGGGTAGAGAGGGGAGGGGAGAGAGAGGAGGTGGGGAGAGAGGAGATGGAGAGGAGGTGGGGAGAGAGCAGGGGAGGAGAGGGAAGATGAGAGAAAAATGGAGAGGAAGGGGGAGAGAGATGAGGGGAGAGAGAGGAAGGGGGAGAGAGGGGAAGGGAGAGAGGGGGGAGGGTAGAGGGGGAGAGAGAGGGGAAGAGAGGAGGAGGGTAGAGAGAGGGGAGGGTAGAGAGGGGGTGGGGAGAGAGGGGGGGAGAGGGGAGGTGAGAGAGGGGTGGGGAGAGAGAGGGAGGTGGGGAGAGAGAGGGTAGGGAGGAGGTGGAGAGAGGGGAGGGTAGAGAGGGGAGGTGGGGAGAGAGGGTAGGGGGGGTGGAGAGAGGAGGTGGGGAGAGAGAGGGAGGTAGAGAGAGGGAGGTGGGGAGAGAGGGGAGGGTAGAGAGAGAGGAGGTGGGGAGAGGGGAGGGAGAGAGGGGTGGTGGGAAGAGAGGTGGGGAGGTGGGAAGAGAGAGGGAGGTGAGAGAGGGGAGGATAGAGAGAGGGTAGGAGGTGAAAAGAGAGGTGGGGAGAGAGGGAGGGGAGAGAGGGGAGGTGGGGGAAGAGAGGTGGGTAGAGAGGGGAGGGGAGAGAGGGAGGTGGGTAGAGAGGGGAGTGTGGGAGAGAGGTGGGGAGGGTAGAGGGTGGAGAGAGGATAGAGATGGAGGTGGGTAGAGAGAGGGGGGAGAGAGGGAGGTGGGAGAGGTGGGGAGAGGGGGGGTGGGTAGAGAGGGGGGAGAGGGGAGGTGGGTAGAGAGAGGTGGGGAGAGGGAGGTGGGGAGAGAGGAGGTGGGTAGAGAGAGGAGGTGGGGAGAGAGAGGAGGTGGGGAGAGAGAGGAGGTGGGGAGAGGTGGGGAGAGAGAGGAGGTGGGGAGAGGTGAGGTGAGAGGGAGGTGGGTAGAGAGGTGGGTAGAGAGAGGAGGTGGGTAGAGAGAGGAGGTGGGTAGAGAGAGGAGGTGGGTAGAGAGAGGAGGTGGGGAGGTGGGTAGAGAGAGGAGGTGGGTAGAGAGAGAGAGAGGGGAGGTGGGTAGAGAGGAGGTGGGTGAGAGGGGGAGGTGGGTAGAGAGAGGAGGTGGGTAGAGAGAGGAGGTGGGTAGAGAGAGGAGGGGGTAGGAGAGGAGGTGGGTAGAGAGAGAGGTGGGGAGGAGAGGAGGTGGGTAGAGAGAGGAGGTGGGGAGAGAGAGGAGGTGGGGAGAGAGAGGAGGTGGGTAGAGAGAGGAGGTGGGTAGAGAGAGGAGGTGGGTAGAGAGAGGAGGTGGGTAGAGAGAGGATCAGAGAGAGACAAAATTAACGGAGAGGTCCGCTCCACTGGCCTCCCCCACGTCTCCCCTGTCTGGAGAGGCCTCACCCAGTCAGCAATTAAAAAGACATGGACCACCACGCACCTCACACACACACACACACACACACACACACACACACACACACACACACACACACACACACACACACACACACACACACACACACACACACACACACACACACACACACACACACACACACACACACACACACACTATTTCTGTGGAAATCATCTCAACCCCTCTACAGAAGGGGTGGGTGCAGAGAACCTACTGTCCCATAACAGACAGTATAAACCTACTGAGAGAGAGAGGAGGTGGGGAGAGGGGTGGGTAGAGAGGAGGGTAGGAGGGTAGGGGAGAGAGGGGAGGTAGAGAGAGGGGGGTGGGTAGAGAGAGGAGGTGGGGAGAGAGGGGAGGGTAGAGAGGGGGGTGGGTAGAGAGGGGTGGGGAGAGAGGGGGGGTGGAGAGGAGGGTGGGTAGAGAGAGGAGGGTAGAGAGAGGAGGTGGGGAGAGAGGAGAGAGGGGTGGGTAGAGAGAGGGGTGGGTGAGGAGGGGTAGAGAGAGGGAGGGTAGAGAGAGGAGGGTAGAGAGAGGGGTGGGTAGAGAGAGGGAGGGTAGAGGGGGGGGAGAGAGAGGGTAGAGAGAGAGGGGAGGGTAGAGAGGGAGGGTAGAGGGGGTGGGTAGAGAGGGGAGGAGAGGGGTGGTGGGCAGAGAGAGGGTGGAGAGGGGAGAGGGAGGAGAGGGGTGGGTAGAGAGAGGTGGTGAGGGAGGGGAGGGTAGGAGAGGGGAGGGTAGAGAGAGGGGTGGGGAGAGAGGGGAGGGTAGAGAGAGGGGTGGGTAGAGAGAGGGGAGGGTAGTGGGTAGAGAGAGGGGTGGGTAGGGGGGGTGGTAGAGAGGGGAGGGTAGAGAGGAGGGTAGAGAGAGGGGTGGGTGGGTAGAGAGAGGGGAGGGTAGAGAGAGGGGGGTAGGGTAGAGAGGAGGGTAGAGAGAGGGGTAGAGGGAGAGAGAGGGGAGGGTAGGGGTGGGTAGAGAGGGGTGGTGGGGAGGGTAGAGAGAGGGGTGGGTAGAGAGAGAGGAGGGTAGAGAGAGGGGTGGGTAGAGAGAGAGGAGGGTAGAGACCACACACAGCGACCGTATGGGAGACAATCCTGAGACCACACACACACACAAACCGTTTGGGAGTCACTCCTGAGACCACACACACACACAAACCGTTTGGGAGTCACTCCTGAGACCACACACACACACAAACCGTTTGGGAGTCACTCCTGAGACCACACACACACACAAACCGTTTGGGAGTCACTCCTGAGACCACACACACAGCACTCCTGACCGCTTTGGGAGACACCCTGAGACACACACACACACACACACACACACACACACACACACACACACACACACACACACACACACACACACACAGCAACCGTTTGGGAGACACTCCTGAGACCCCTGGAGAAAAATAATTGAGTAGAGTGGAGTCGGTTGAGTTTCCTTGACCCCAAAAAAGGAGGGTGAGTGTATTTCTGTTTTTGAAAGAGGTGTGTTTGAAAGAGTAAGTGTGTGTATGAGAATGGGTGTGTATGTTTGAGAGTGTGTGTGTGTGTGTGTGTGTGTGTGTGTGTGTGTGTGTGTGTGTGTGTGTGTGTGTGTGTGTGTGAGGCAGAGGAACTGAAGGATCATCTTTAGGAGGAGGTGTAAAAGGAGGTGAAGGAAGAGGAGGATGCCTTTAGGGACTGAAAGGTTACAGTAAGTGCAGTATTTATCTCCTTTATGCTGAGAGCTCCCATGGGGCCACAGGGCCACAACAATAAATCACTACTGACAGAAAGACGAGGAACCCAACCACTCAGAAAGGCTACAGCCGAGCAACAGGTCTATATGGTGGGGTGGAGTTCACCATGGAGAAATACTGTATACTGGTTTACTGTGGGGTGGAGTTCACCATGGAGAAATACTGTATACCGGTTTACTGTGGGGTGGAGTTCACCATGGAGAAATACTGTATACTGGTTTACTGTGGGTAAATACTGTATACTGGTTTACTGTGGGGTGGAGTTCACCATGGAGAAATACTGTATACTGGTTTACTGTGGGGTGGAGTTCACCATGGAGAAATACTGTATACTGGTTTACTGTGGGGTGGAGTTCACCATGGAGAAATACTGTATACTGGTTTACTGTGGGGTGGAGTTCACCATGGAGAAATACTGTATACTGGTTTACTGTGGGGTGGAGTTCACCATGGAGAAATACTGTATACTGGTTTACTGTGGGGTGGAGTTCACCATGGAGAAATACTGTATACTGGTTTACTGTGGGGTGGAGTTCACCATGGAGAAATACTGTATACTGGTTTACTGTGGGTGGAGTTCACCATGGAGAAATACTGTATACTGGTTTACTGTGGGTGGAGTTCACCATGGAGAAATACTGTATACTGGTTTACTGTGGGGTGGAGTTCACCATGGAGAAATACTGTATACTGGTTTACTGTGGGGTGGAGTTCACCATGGAGAAATACTGTATACTGGTTTACTGTGGGGTGGAGTTCACCATGGAGAAATACTGTATACTGGTTTACTGTGGGGTGGAGTTCACCATGGAGAAATACTGTATACTGGTTTACTGTGGGGTGGAGTTCACCATGGAGAAATACTGTATACTGGTTTACTGTGGGGTGGAGTTCACCATGGAGAAATACTGTATACTGGTTTACTGTGGGGTGGAGTTCACCATGGAGAAATACTGTATACTGGTTTACTGTGGGGTGTGGAGTTCACCATGGAGAAATACTGTATACTGGTTTACTGTGGGGTGGAGTTCACCATGGAGAAATACTGTATACTGGTTTACTGTGGGGTGGAGTTCACCATGGAGAAATACTGTATACTGGTTTACTGTGGGGTGGAGTTCACCATGGAGAAATACTGTATACTGGTTTACTGTGGGGTGGAGTTCACCATGGAGAAATACTGTATACTGGTTTACTGTGGTATACTGGTTTACTGTGGAGTTCACCATGGAGAAATACTGTATACTGGTTTACTGTGGGGTGGAGTTCACCATGGAGAAATACTGTATACTGGTTTACTGTGGGGTGGAGTTCACCATGGAGAAATACTGTATACTGGTTTACTGTGGGGTGGAGTTCACCATGGAGAAATACTGTATACTGGTTTACTGTGGAGTTCACCAAGAAATACTGTATACTGGTTTACTGTGGGGTGGATTCACCATGGAGAAATACTGTATACTGGTTTACTGTGGATGGAAATAGAAATACTGTATACTGGTTTACTGTGGAGTTCAATGGAGAAATACTGTATACCGGTTTACTGTGGGGTGGAGTTCACCATGGAGAAATACTGTATACTGGTTTACTGTGGGGTGGAGTTCACCATGGAGAAATACTGTATACTGGTTTACTGTGGGGTGGAGTTCACCATGGAGAAATACTGTATACTGGTTCACCATGGAGAAATACTGTATACTGGTTTACTGTGGGGTGGAGTTCACCATGGAGAAATACTGTATACTGGTTTACTGTGGGGTGGAGTTCAAAGAAATACTGTATACTGGTTTACTGTGGGGTGGAGTTCACCATGGAGAAATACTGTATACTGGTGGAGTTCACCATGGAGAAATACTGTATACTGTGTGGGGTGGAGTTCACCATGGAGAAATACTGTATACTGGTTTACTGTGGGGTGGAGTTCACCATGGAGAAATACTGTATACTGGTTTACTGTGGAGTAAAGAAATACTGTGGACTGTTTACCATGGAGAAATACTGTATACTGGTTTACTGTGGAGGAGTTCACCATGGAGAAATACTGTATACTGGTTTACTGTGGGGTGGAGTTCACCATGGAGAAATACTGTATACTGGTTTACTGTGGGAGTTCAAATACTGTATACTGGTTTACTGGTTTACTGTGGGGTGGAGTTCATGGAGAAATACTGTATACTGGTTTCACTGTGGAGAAATACTGTATACTGGTTTACTGTGGGAGTTCAAATACTGTATACTGGTTTACTGTGGATAAAGTTCACCATGGAGAAATACTGTATACTGGTTTACTGTGGAGTTGAAATACTATACTGGTTTACTGTGGGGTGGAGTTCACCATGGAGAAATACTGTATACTGGTTTACTGTGGGGTGGAGTTCACCATGGAGAAATACTGTATACTGGTTTACTGTGGGGTGGGGTGGAGTTCACCATGGAGAAATACTGTATACTGGTTTACTGTGGGGTGGAGTTCACCATGGAGAAATACTGTATACTGGTTTACTGTGTTTCACTGGAGAAATACTGTATACTGGTTTACTGTGGAGTTCACCATGGAGAAATACTGTATACTGGTTTACTGTGGGGTGGAGTTCACCATGGAGAAATACTGTATACTGGTTTACTGTGGAGTTCACCATGGAGAAATACTGTATACTGGTTTACTGTGGGGTGGAGTTCACCATGGAGAAATACTGTATACTGGTTTACTGTGGGGTGGAGTAAATACTGTATACTGGTTTACTGTGGATAAATACTGTATACTGGTTTACTGTGGATAAATACTGTATACCGGTTTACTGTGGATAAATACTGTATACTGGTTTACTGTGGGGTGGATACTGTGGAGTTCACTGTGGGGTGGAGTTCATGGAGAAATACTGTATACTGGTTTACTGTGGGGTGGAGTTCACCATGGAGAAATACTGTATACTGGTTTACTGTGGATAAATACTGTATACTGGTTTACTGTGGATAAATACTGTATACCGGTTTACTGTGGATAAATACTGTATACCAGTTTACTGTGGATAAATACTGTATACTGGTTTACTGTGGGGTGGGGGAGTTCACCATGGAGAAATACTGTATACTGGTTTACTGTGGGGTGGAGTTCACCATGGAGAAATACTGTATACTGGTTTACTGTGGATAAATACTGTATACTGGTTTACTGTGGATAAATACTGTATACCGGTTTACTGTGGATAAATACTGTATACTGGTTTACTGTGGAGAAATACTGTTTACTGTGGAGAAATACTGTATACTGGTTTACTGTGGAGAAATACTGTATACTGGTTTACTGTGGATAAATACTGTATACACTGTGGATAAATACTGACACTAAACACACTGATCTAAACACTGCCAGGTTCATCTATAAACACACTGATCAAAACACTGCCAGGTTCATCTATAAACACACTGATCAAAACACTGCCAGGTTCATCTATAAACACACTGATCAAAACACTGCCAGGTTCATCTATAAACACACTGATCAAAACACTGCCAGGTTCATCTATAAACACACTGATCAAAACACTGCCAGGTTCATCTATAAACACACTGATCAAAACACTGCCAGGTTCATCTATAAACACACTGATCAAAACACTGCCAGGTTCATCACTAAACACACTGATCAAAACACTGCCAGGTTCATCTATAAACACACTGATCAAAACACTGCCAGGTTCATCTATAAACACACTGATCAAAACACTGCCAGGTTCATCTATAAACACACTGATCAAAACACTGCCAGGTTCATCTATAAACACACTGATCAAAACACTGCCAGGTTCATCTATAAACACACTGATCAAAACACTGCCAGGTTCATCTATAAACACACTGATCAAAACACTGCCAGGTTCATCTATAAACACACTGATCAAAACACTGCCAGGTTCATCTATAAACACACTGATCAAAACACTGCCAGGTTCATCTATAAACACACTGATCAAAACACTGCCAGGTTCATCTATAAACACACTGATCAAAACACTGCCAGGTTCATCTATAAACACACTGATCAAAACACTGCCAGGTTCATCTATAAACACACTGATCAAAACACTGCCAGGTTCATCTATAAACACACTGATCAAAACACTGCCAGGTTCATCTATAAACACACTGATCAAAACACTGCCAGGTTCATCTATAAACACACTGATCAAAACACTGCCAGGTTCATCTATAAACACACTGATCAAAACACTGCCAGGTTCATCTATAAACACACTGATCAAAACACTGCCAGGTTCATCTATAAACACACTGATCAAAACACTGCCAGGTTCATCTATAAACACACTGATCAAAACACTGCCAGGTTCATCTATAAACACACTGATCAAAACACTGCCAGGTTCATCTATAAACACACTGATCAAAACACTGCCAGGTTCATCTATAAACACACTGATCAAAACACTGCCAGGTTCATCTATAAACACACTGATCAAAACACTGCCAGGTTCATCTATAAACACACTGATCAAAACACTGCCAGGTTCATCTATAAACACACTGATCAAAACACTGCCAGGTTCATCTATAAACACACTGATCAAAACACTGCCAGGTTCATCTATAAACACACTGATCAAAACACTGCCAGGTTCATCACTAAAACACACACTGATCAAAACACTGCCAGGTTCATCTATAAACACACTGATCAAAACACTGCCAGGTTCATCTATAAACACACTGATCAAAACACTGCCAGGTTCATCTATAAACACACTGATCAAAACACTGCCAGGTTCATCTATAAAAACACACTGATCAAAACACTGCCAGGTTCATCTATAAACACACTGATCAAAACACTGCCAGGTTCATCTATAAACACACTGATCAAAACACTGCCAGGTTCATCTATAAACACACTGATCAAAACACTGCCAGGTTCATCTATAAACACACTGATCAAAACACTGCCAGGTTCATCTATAAACACACTGATCAAAACACTGCCAGGTTCATCTATAAACACACTGATCAAAACACTGCCAGGTTCATCTATAAACACACTGATCAAAACACTGCCAGGTTCATCTATAAACACACTGATCAAAACACTGCCAGGTTCATCTATAAACACACTGATCAAAACACTGCCAGGTTCATCTATAAACACACTGATCAAAACACTGCCAGGTTCATCACTACACACACTGATCAAAACACTGCCAGGTTCATCTATAAACACACTGATCAAAACACTGCCAGGTTCATCTATAAACACACTGATCAAAACACTGCCAGGTTCATCTATAAACACACTGATCAAAACACTGCCAGGTTCATCTATAAACACACTGATCAAAACACTGCCAGGTTCATCTATAAACACACTGATCAAAACACTGCCAGGTTCATCTATAAACACACTGATCAAAACACTGCCAGGTTCATCTATAAACACACTGATCAAAACACTGCCAGGTTCATCTATAAACACACTGATCAAAACACTGCCAGGTTCATCTATAAACACACTGATCAAAACACTGCCAGGTTCATCTATAAACACACTGATCAAAACACTGCCAGGTTCATCTATAAACACACTGATCAAAACACTGCCAGGTTCATCTATAAACACACTGATCAAAACACTGCCAGGTTCATCTATAAACACACTGATCAAAACACTGCCAGGTTCATCTATAAACACACTGATCAAAACACTGCCAGGTTCATCTATAAACACACTGATCAAAACACTGCCAGGTTCATCTATAAACACACTGATCAAAACACTGCCAGGTTCATTATAAACACACTGATCAAAACACTGCCAGGTTCATCGGTAACACACTGATCAAAACACTGCCAGGTTCATCTATAAACACACTGGGCAAAACACTGCCAGGTTCAGCATAAACACACTTATCAAAACACTGCCAGGGCCATCTATAAACACACTGATCAAAACACTGCCAGGTTCATCTATAAACACACTGGGCCAAAACACTGCCAGGTTCAGCATACACACACTGATCAAAACACTGCCAGGACGGTCATCACTACACACACTGATCAAAACACTCAGGTTCACACACTGATCAAAACACTGCCAGGTTCATCTATAAACACACTGATCAAAACACTGCCAGGTTCATCTATAAAACACACTGATCAAAACACTGCCAGGTTCATCTATAAACACACTGATCAAAACACTGCCAGGTTCATCTATAAACACACTGGGCCAAAACACTGCCAGGTTCATCTCCCTAAACACACTGATCAAAACACTGCCAGGTTCATCTATAAACACACTGAGCAAAACACTGCCAGGTTCATCTATAAACACACTGGGCCAAAACACTGCCAGGTTCATCTATAAACACACTGATCAAAACACTGCCAGGTTCATCTATAAACACACTGATCAAAACACTGCCAGGTCCCAACACTCATCTATAAACACACTGATCAAAACACTGCCAGGTTCATCCATACGAACACACTGATCAAAACACTGCCAGGTTCATCTATAAACACACTGGCCCAAAACACTGCCAGGTTCATCTATAAACACACTGATAAAACACTGCCAGGTTCATCTATAAACACACTGATCAACACACTGCCAGGTTCATCACTACACACACTGATCAAAACACTGCCAGGTTCATCTATAAACACACTGAGCAAAACACCCCAGGTTCATCTGATAACACACTGATCAAAACACTGCCAGGTTTAGTCTATAAACACACTGCCCAAAACACTGCCAGGTTCATCTATAAACACACTGATCAACACACAGGGCCCAACAGACGGTAACGCCAGGTTCAGCACCACTCCTCATTTAGTCGTCTGATAAACACACAGGGCCCAACGAGACGGTAACGCTCTCAGCACAACTCCCCATTTAGTCGTCTGATTTAACAGAACCAACAGATGAGCAGCGTGAGACCCTCATTTGTGTGTGTGTGTGTGTGGGTGTGTGTGTGTGTGTGCTGTCAGCACAACTCCCTGTTTAGTGTGTGTGTAAACACACAGTGCCCAACGAGACGGTGCGTGTGCGTGTGCTGTCGTGTTGTGTGTGTGTGTGTGTGTGTGTGTGTGTGTAACGCTGTGCGTGTCCTCATTTAGTCGTCTGATAAACACACAGGGCGTGTGTGTGAGGCCCAACGTGTGTGTGTGTGTGTGTGTGTGTGTGTGTGTGTGTGTGTGTTTGTGTGTGGGCCCAACGTGCGTGTGTCTGTGTGTGTGTGTGTGTGTGTGTGCGTGTGCGTGTCTGTGTGTGTGTGTGTGTGTGTGTCTGTGTGTGTGTGTGTGTGTGTGTGTGTGTGTGTGTGTGTGCGTGCACAACGTGTGCGCATGTGTGTGCGTGTGTGTGTGCCCAACGTGTGTGTGTGTGTGTGTGAGAGAGACGTCAGTGTCTAGCTCCTGAACAGAACAGCCCTCAGCTGTCAACTAGCTGCACTACATCGGCTTCACCTGTTGATTTCTCACAGGGCCCAACGTTGTTCACATCTCTGCCGCACAACTTCTCTTCCCGAGCGCTGAGATGAAACGACGGTTTTCACCGGGAATGTGTGTGTGTGTTTCACACAGGGAAGGTGATGTGTGTAGAGGATGATGTGGTAGAGGAGGACTGGTTTTAGTTGACACTGATGTTGGTTTATCAACTTTCTACAGACGACCTAGATAACACCCTCATTTAGACACAAACACACCTAACACACAGACTCACAGAATCCCTCATAGGAGGAGGATGTAAACACACAGGGGAGGAGGGTGGACGCTCTGGGGACAAGGATGTACTGGGGAGGAGGGACACACAGGGGAGGAGGATGTACTGGGGAGGAGGATGTACTGGGGAGGAGGATGTACTGGGGAGGAGGATGTACTGGGAAGGAGGATGTACTGGGGAGGAGGGTGGACTGGGGAGGAGGGTGGACTGGGGAGGAGGGTGGACTGGGGAGGAGGGTGGACTGGGGAGGAGGATGTACTGGGGAGGAGGGTGGACTGGGGAGGAGGATGTACTGGGGAGGAGGATGTACTGGGGAGGAGGATGTACTGGGGAGGAGGGTGTACTGGGGAGGAGGGTGGACTGGGGAGGAGGGTGGACTGGGGAGGAGGGTGGACTGGGGAGGAGGGTGGACTGGGGAGGAGGATGTACTGGGGAGGAGGGTGTACTGGGGAGGAGGATGTACTGGGGAGGAGGTGTGTACTGGGGAGGAGGGTGTACTGGGGAGGAGGGTGGACTGGGGAGGAGGGTGGACTGGGGAGGAGGAGGACTGGGGAGGAGGGGAGGAGGGTGGACTGGGGAGGAGGATGCATGGGGTCTGAGGATGTACTGGGGAGGAGGTACTGGGTGGAGGATGTGGGAGTGAGGATGTACTGGGGAGGAGGGTGTGACTGGGGAGGAGGGTGTACTGGGGAGGAGGGATGTACTGGGGAGGAGGATGTACTGGGGAGGAGGGTGTCTGGGGAGGAGGGATGTCTGGGGAGGAGGGATGGACTGGGGAGGAGGGTGGACTGGGGAGGAGGGTGGACTGGGGAGGAGGATGTACTGGGGAGGAGGATGTACTGGGGAGGAGGGTGGACTGGGAGGAGGATGTACTGGGGAGGAGGGTGGACTGGGGAGGAGGGTGTACTGGGGAGGAGGGTGACTGGGGAGGAGGATGTACTGGGGAGGAGGGTGGTGGGGAGGAGGGTGGACTGGGGAGGAGGGTGGACTGGGGAGGAGGATGTACTGGGGAGGAGGGTGGACTGGGGAGGAGGATGTGAGGATCTCTGGGGAGGAGGGTGTACTGGGGAGGAGGATGTACTGGGGAGGAGGGTGGACTGGGGAGGAGGATGGACTGGGGAGGAGGGTGGACTGGGGAGGAGGATGTACTGGGGAGGAGGGTGACTGGGGGGAGGGAGGATGTACTGGGGAGGAGGGTGTACTGGGAGGAGGGTGTACTGGGGAGGAGGGTGTACTGGGGAGGAGGATGTACTGGGGAGGAGGGTGGACTGGGGAGGAGGATGTACTGGGGAGGAGGGAGGACTGGGGAGGAGGGTGTACTGGGAGGAGGATGTACTGGGGGGAGGAGGATGTACTGGGGAGGAGGATGTACTGGGGAGGAGGATGTACTGGGGAGGAGGGTGTACTGGGGAGGAGGGTGTACTGGGGAGGAGGGTGTACTGGGGAGGAGGGTGGACTGGGGAGGAGGGTGTACTGGGGAGGAGGATGTACTGGGGAGGAGGATGTGACTGGGAGGAGGATGTACTGGGGAGGAGGATGTACTGGGGAGGAGGGTGGACTGGGGAGGAGGATGTACTGGGGAGGAGGATGTACTGGGGAGGAGGGTGGACTGGGGAGGAGGGTGGACTGGGGAGGAGGATGTACTGGGGAGGAGGATGTACTGGGGAGGAGGATGTACTGGGGAGGAGGATGTACTGGGGAGGAGGGTACTCATTTAGGAGGGTGTACTGGGGAGGAGATGATGTACTGGGGAGGAGGGGTGTACTGGGGAGGAGGATGTACTGGGGAGGAGGATGGACTGGGGGAGGAGGATGTACTGTGGGAGGAGGGTGTACTGGGGAGGGAGGTTGACTGGGGATGGAGAGATGTACTGGGCACCGGGAGGATGAGGGTGTAGAGGATGGGAGGAGGATGTTGTAGGGGAGGAGGATGACTGGGGAGGAGGATGTACTGGGGAGGAGGATGATGACTGGGGAGGAGGATGTCTGTAGAGGGGAGGAGGATGTACTAGAGGGAGGATGTACTGGGGAGGACTACAGGGGAGGAGGGTGTACAGGAGGAGGGTGTACTGGGGAGGAGGATGTACTGGGAGGAGGGTGGAGGGGAGGAGGGTGTACTGGGGAGGAGGATGTACTGGGGAGGAGGATGTAGAGGGTGTACTAGGGATGAGGAGTAGAGGGTGTACTGGGGAGGAGAGGGTGTACTGGGGAGGAGGATGTAGAGGATGATGGGAGAGGATGTGTGTAGAGGGGATGAGGATGTGTGTGTAGAGGATGATGTGTGTGGGAGGATGATGGTGGAGAGGATGTGTGTGTAGAGGATGATGTGTAGAGACTGTGTACTGGGGAGGATGATACTGGTAGAGGGTGATGTGTGTGTAGAGGATGGTGTGTAGGGATGAGTGTGTAGAGGATGTGTGTGTAGAGTGATGTGTGTAGAGGATGTGTAGAGGGTGTAGAGGATGTGTGTAGAGGATGACCTGTGTATAGAGATGTGTGTGTAGAGGGATGATAGGTGTGTAGAGTGATGTGTGTGTAGAGGATGATGTGTGTATAGAGGTGTGTGTGTAGGGATGGAGAGGATGATGTATAGAGATATGATGTGTGTGTAGAGGATGATGTATGTGTGTATAGAGGATGTGTGTGTAGAGGATGATGTGTGTATAGGATGATGTGTGTAGAGATGATGTGTATAGAGATGTGTGTGTAGAGGATGTGTGTGTATAGAGTGATGATGTGTGTATAGAGGATGTGTGTATAGAGATGTGTGTGTAGAGATGATGTGTGTAGAGGATGTGTGTGTAGAGGATGATGTGTGTATAGAGGATGTGTGTATAGAGGATGATGTGTGTGTAGAGGATGTGTGTGTAGAGGATGTGTGAGATGTGTGTGTATGATGATGTGTGTATAGAGGATGTGTGTGTAGAGGATGATGTGTGTATAGAGGATGTGTGTGTAGAGATGTGTGTGTAGAGGATGATGTGTGTATAGAGGATGTGTGTGTAGAGGATGATGTGTGTATAGAGAGGATGTGTGTGTAGAGGATGATGTGTATAGAGGATGTGTGTGTAGAGATGATGTGTGTATAGAGGATGTGTGTGTAGAGATGATGTGTATAGAGGTGTGTGTAGAGGATGTGTGTGTAGAGATGAGATGTATAGAGGATGTGTGTAGAGGATGATGTGTGTATAGAGGATGATGTGTAGAGGATGTGTGTGTAGAGAGATGATGTGTGTATAGAGGATGTGTGTGTAGAGGATGATGTGTGTATAGAGGATGTGTGTAGAGAGGATTGTGTGTAGAGGATGATGTGTGTATAGAGGATGTGTGTAGAGGGGAATGATGTGTGTAGAGGATGTGTGTAGAGGATGATATAGAGGATGATGTGTGTATAGGAGGATGTGTGTGTAGAGGATGATGTGTAGAGACCTAGATGATGTGTGTAGAGAGATGATGTGTGTATAGAGGATGTGTGTGTACTAGAGGATGATGTGTGTATAGAGGACTGTGTGTGTAGGAGGGATGATGGGAAGGAGGAGGATAGATAGAGGATGTGTGTGGAGGAGACTGATGTGTGTAGAGGATGATGTGTGTACTAGAGGATGATGTGTATAGAGGATGGTGTGTAGAGATGGACTGGGGAGGAGGATGTGTGTATAGGAGATGATGTGTACTAGGGAGGAGGATGTGTAGAGGATGATGTGTGTATAGAGGATGTGTGTGGGGAGAGGGTGTAGAGGATGATGTGTGTACTGGGGAGGATGATGTGTGTAGATGTACTGGGATGTGTGTACTAGGGATGATGGTGTACTAGAGGATGTACTGGGGAGGAGGGTGGACTAGGAGGATGTGTGTGTACTGGGGAGGATGGGTGGACTGGGGGATGAGGGTGTAGAGGATGGTGGACTTGATGGGAGGATGTGTGTGTAGAGGATGATGTGTGTATAGAGGATGTGTGTGTAGAGGATGTGTGTATAGAGGATGTGTGTGTATAGAGATGTGTGTGTAGAGGATGATGTGTGTATAGGAGATGTGTGTATAGAGGATGTGTGTATAGAGGATGGATGTATAGAGGATGTGTATAGAGGATGATGTGTGTATAGAGGATGTGTGTGAGAGGATGATAGAGATGTGTGTAGAGGATGTGTGTATGATGTGTGTAGAGGATGTGTGTACTAGAGGAGGATGTGTGTATAGAGGATGTGTGTGTAGAGGGATGATGTGTATAGAGGAGGATGTGTGTGAGATAGAGGATGATGTGTATAGAGGATGTGTGTGTAGAGGATGATGTGTGTAGGGATGAGAGAGATGTGTGTGTAGAGGATGATGTGTGTAGAGGATGATAGATAGGAGGATGTGTGTATGATGGAGATGGTGTGTAGAGGAGATGTGTGGGGAGGGAGGGTGATGTGTGTAGAGAGGGTGTGTGTGTAGAGGATGATGTGTGTATAGAGGATGTGTGTGTATAGAGGATGTGTGTATAGAGGGATGTGTGTAGGGGAGAGGTGTGTACTGTGTGTAGAGGATGATGTGTGTATAGAGATGTGTGTGTAGAGGATGATGTGTATAGAGGATGTGTGTAGAGGATGAGGGTGTACTGGGGAGGATGTGTGTGTAGAGGATGTGTGTGTAGAGGATGTGTATAGAGGATGTGTGTAGAGGATGTGTGTGTAGAGGATGACTGTGTATAGAGGATGTGTGTATAGAGAGGGTGTAGAGGATGATGTGTGTGTAGAGGTGGATGTGGAGATGATGTAGAGGATAGAGGATGTGTGTATAGAGGATGTGTGTAGAGGATGTGTGTGTAGAGGATGATGTGTGTATAGAGGATGTGTGTGTAGAGGATGACTGTGTGTAGAGGATGTGTGTATAGAGGATGATGTGTGTATAGAGGATGATGTACTGTATAGAGGAGTGTGTGTAGAGAGATGTGTGTGTAGAGGGTGTGTGGGAGTATGAGAGGATGTGTGTAGAGGTGTGTGTGTAGAGGATGATGTGTGTAGAGGATGATGTGTATAGAGGATGTGTGTATAGAGGATGATGTGTGTAGAGGATGTGTGTAGAGGATGATGTGTGTAGAGGATGTGTGTGGAGAGGATGTACTGGAGGATGTGTGTGTAGAGGATGGTGTATGAGGATGATGTGTGTAGAGGATGTGTGTGAGGATGTGATGAGGATGTGTGTATAGAGGATGTGTGTGTGGGGATGATGTGTGTAGAGGATGATGTAGAGAGATGATGTGTGTATAGAGGATGTGTGTGTAGAGGATGATGTGTGTATAGAGGATGTGTGTATAGAGGATGATGTGTGTATAGAGGATGTGTGTGTAGAGGATGATGTGTGTATAGAGGATGTGTGTGTAGAGGATGATGTGTGTATAGAGGATGTGTGTGTAGAGGATGTGTGTGTAGAGATGATGTGTGTATAGAGGATGTGTGTGTAGAGGATGATGTGTGTATAGAGGATGTGTGTGTAGAGGATGATGTGTGTATAGAGGATGTGTGTGTAGAGGATGATGTGTGTAGAGGATGTGTGTAGAGGATGATGTGTGTAGAGGATGTGTGTGTAGAGGATGATGTGTGTATAGAGGATGTGTGTGTAGAGGATGATGTGTGTATAGAGGATGTGTGTGTAGAGGATGATGTGTGTATAGAGGATGTGTGTGTAGAGGATGATGTGTGTATAGAGGATGATGTGTGTATAGAGGATGTGTGTGTAGAGGATGATGTGTAGAGGATGATGTGTGTGTAGAGGATGTGTGTGTAGAGGATGTGTGTGTAGAGGATGTGTGTAGAGGATGATGTGTGTATAGAGGATGTGTGTGTAGAGGATGATGTGTGTATAGAGGATGTGTGTGTAGAGGATGATGTGTGTATAGAGGATGTGTGTGTAGAGGATGATGTGTGTATAGAGGATGTGTGTGTAGAGGATGTGTGTATAGAGGATGTGTGTGTAGAGGAGGATGTGTGTGTAGAGGAGTGTGTGTAGAGGAGTGTGTGTAGAGGATGATACTAGGGACGAGAAAGGTTTCATTATCAAAAACAGCTAAAACAACCAATGCGTCTCCCCTCCCATCCTCCTCCTCTTCTCCCCTCTCCTCCTCCTCCTCTCTTTCTCCCTCCTCCTCTCCCCTCCACCTCTCTTTCTCCCTCCTCCTCTCCTCCCTCCTCTTCTCCCCTCCACCTCTCTTCCCCTCCACCTCTCTTCCCCTCCACCTCTCCTCCCCTCCTCCTCTCCCCTCCACCTCTCTTCCCCTCCTCCTCTCCTCCCCTCCCCCCTCCACCTCTCTTTCTCCCTCCTCTTCTCCCCTCTCCTCCTCCACCTCTCTTCCCCTCCTCCTCTCCTCCCCTCCTCCTCTCCCCTCCACCTCTCTTTCTCCCTCCTCATCTCCTCCCTCCTCTTCTCCCCTCCACCTCTTCCCCTCCTCCTCTCCTCCCCTCCTCCTCTCCTCCCCTCCTCCTCCTCTCCCCTCCACCTCTCTTCCCCTCCTCCTCTCCTCCCCCCCCCTCCACCTCTCTTCCCCTCCTCTTCTCCCCTCTCCTCCTCCTCCTCTCTTTCTCCCTCCTCCTCTTCTCCCCTCTCCTCCTCCTCTCCCCTCCACCTCTCTTTCTCCCTCCTCCTCTCCTCCCTCCTCTTCTCCCCTCCTCCTCCCTCCCCTCTCTCCCCTCCACCTCTCTTCCTCCACCTCTCTTTCTCCCTCCTCCTCTTCTCCCCTCTCCTCCTCCTCTCTTCCCCTCCTCCTCTCCTCCCTCCTCCTCCTCTTCCTCCACCTCTCTCCCCCTCCTCTCTCCCCTCCACCTCTCTCCTCCTCCACCTCTCGCCACCTCTCTCTGTCTCCCCCTCCACCTCTCCCCCTCCACCTCTCTCTCCCACCCTCCACCCCCTCTACCTCTCTCTCCTCTGCAAAGCTTCTCTAAGTGTGATGATGGAATAGTGAAAAGTTCAACTATAGAAAGTACCAGAACAGAGAACTGTATTTATAACACACTGTCAGGCAATTTACACTCAGAAAACAGGTTGAAGGAGAATAGAAACTCAGACACACAGAAAGAGAGGAGGAGAGATAAATAAAGGATGACAGAGAGACAGAGAGAGAAAGAGAGAGAGAGAGACAGAGAGAGAGAGAGAGAGAGAGAGACAGAGAGAGAAAGAGAGAGAGAGACAGAGAGAGAGAAGAGAGAGAGAGAGAGAGAGAGAGAGAGAGAGAAAGAGAGAGAAAGAGAGAGAAAGAGAGAGACAGAGAGAAAGAGAGAGAGACAGAGAGAGAGACAGAGAGAGAAAGAGAGAGAGACAGAGAGAGAGAGAGAGAGAGAGAGAGAGAAGAGAGAGAGAGAGAAAGAGAGAGACAGAGAGAGAGAAGAAAGAGAGAGACAGAGAGAGAAAGAGAGAGAGAAAAGAGAGAAAAGAGAGAGACAGAGAGAAAGAGAGAGAGAAGAGAAGAGAAAGAGAGAGAAGAGAGAGAGAAAGAGAGAAGAGAGAAAGAGAGAGACAGAGAGAGAAAGAGAGAGAGGAAGAGAGAGATAAGAGAGAGAGAAAGAGGGAGAGAGATAAAGAGGAAGAGAGAAAGAGAGAGAGAGAGAGAGAAAGAGAGAGAAAGAGAGAGAAAGAGAAGAGAGAGAGAGAGAAAGAGAGAGAGAGAGAGAAAGAAGAGAGAGAGAAAGAGAAGAGAAAGAGGGAGAGAGAGAAAAGAAAACTAATCAGATAAAGAGTTGAGACAGAGCCCAGAGAAGGCCAGACTGGTTCCTATAGAGAGAGACAGAGAGAGAAAGAACTGAGAGTACTGAAAGGTCAACCTACAGAGGAATAACTGAGTCAGTAGATGAAAGGTCAACCTACAGGCTAATAACTGAGTCAGTACTGAAAGGTCAACCTAGAGTCTAATAACTGAGTCAGTACTGAGAGGTCAACCTACAGAGAGAGACTCTAAGAGACTGAGTCAGTACTGAAAGGTCAGAGAGATAAAGAGGAAGAGAGAGAAAGGAGAGAGATAAGAAGAGTAGAGCGAAAGACAGAAAGAGAATAGGTAAGGGGAAGGTCACGCCTAACGGCTCAAACTAATCACGTATACAAGGTCAGTTGTAGACAGAGCAGTCCAGACTGGTTCTGCAAGACTCAACCTACAGTCTAATAACTGAGTCAGTACTGAAAGGTCAACCTACAGTCTAATAACTGAGTCAGTAATGAAAGGTCAACCTACAGTCTAATAACTGAGTCAGTACTGAAAGGTCAACCTACAGTCTAATAACTGAGTCAGTACTGAAAGGTCAACCTACAGTCTAATAACTGAGTCAGTACTGAAAGGTCAACCTACAGTCTAATAACTGAGTCAGTAATGAAAGGTCAACCTACAGTCTAATAACTGAGTCAGTAATGAAAGGTCAACCTACAGTCTAATAACTGAGTCAGTAATGAAAGGTCAACCTACAGTCTAATAACTGAGTCAGTACTGAAAGGTCAACCTACAGTCTAATAACTGAGTCAGTAATGAAAGGTCAACCTACAGGCTAATAACTGAGTCAGTAATGAAAGGTCAACCTACAGTCTAATAACTGAGTCAGTAATGAAAGGTCAACCTACAGTCTAATAACTGAGTCAGTAATGAAAGGTCAACCTACAGTCTAATAACTGAGTCAGTAATGAAAGGTCAACCTACAGTCTAATAACTGAGTCAGTACTGAAAGGTCAACCTACAGTCTAATAACTGAGTCAGTAATGAAAGGTCAACCTACAGTCTAATAACTGAGTCAGTAATGAAAGGTCAACCTACAGTCTAATAACTGAGTCAGTAATGAAAGGTCAACCTACAGTCTAATAACTGAGTCAGTAATGAAAGGTCAACCTACAGTCTAATAACTGAGTCAGTAATGAAAGGTCAACCTACAGTCTAATAACTGAGTCAGTACTGAAAGGTCAACCTACAGTCTAATAACTGAGTCAGTAATGAAAGGTCAACCTACAGTCTAATAACTGAGTCAGTAATGAAAGGTCAACCTACAGTCTAATAACTGAGTCAGTAATGAAAGGTCAACCTACAGTCTAATAACTGAGTCAGTAATGAAAGGTCAACCTACAGTCTAATAACTGAGTCAGTAATGAAAGGTCAACCTACAGTCTAATAACTGAGTCAGTAATGAAAGGTCAACCTACAGTCTAATAACTGAGTCAGTAATGAAAGGTCAACCTACAGTCTAATAACTGAGTCAGTAATGAAAGGTCAACCTACAGTCTAATAACTGAGTCAGTAATGAAAGGTCAACCTACAGTCTAATAACTGAGTCAGTAATGAAAGGTCAACCTACAGTCTAATAACTGAGTCAGTAATGAAAGGTCAACCTACAGTCTAATAACTGAGTCAGTACTGAAAGGTCAACCTACAGTCTAATAACTGAGTCAGTAATGAAAGGTCAACCTACAGTCTAATAACTGAGTCAGTACTGAAAGGTCAACCTACAGTCTAATAACTGAGTCAGTAATGAAAGGTCAACCTACAGTCTAATAACTGAGTCAGTAATGAAAGGTCAACCTACAGTCTAATAACTGAGTCAGTAATGAAAGGTCAACCTACAGTCTAATAACTGAGTCAGTAATGAAAGGTCAACCTACAGTCTAATAACTGAGTCAGTAATGAAAGGTCAACCTACAGTCTAATAACTGAGTCAGTAATGAAAGGTCAACCTACAGTCTAATAACTGAGTCAGTAATGAAAGGTCAACCTACAGTCTAATAACTGAGTCAGTAATGAAAGGTCAACCTACAGTCTAATAACTGAGTCAGTAATGAAAGGTCAACCTACAGTCTAATAACTGAGTCAGTAATGAAAGGTCAACCTACAGTCTAATAACTGAGTCAGTAATGAAAGGTCAACCTACAGTCTAATAACTGAGTCAGTAATGAAAGGTCAACCTACAGTCTAATAACTGAGTCTAGTAATGAAAAAGGTCAACCTACAGTCTAATAACTGAGTCAGTAATGAAAGGTCAACCTCTAATAACGGAGTCTAATAACTGTCTAATAGTAAATGAAAGGTCAACCTACAGTCTAATAACTGAGTCAGTAATGAAAGGTCAACCTACAGTCTAATAACTGAGTCAGTACTGAAAGGTCAACCTACAGTCTAATAACTGAGTCAGTAATGAAAGGTCAACCTACAGTCTAATAACTGAGTCAGTAATGAAAGGTCAACCTACAGTCTAATAACTGAGTCAGTAATGAAAGGTCAACCTACAGTCTAATAACTGAGTCAGTACTGAAAGGTCAACCTACAGTCTAATAACTGAGTCAGTAATGAAAGGTCAACCTACAGTCTAATAACTGAGTCAGTAATGAAAGGTCAACCTACAGTCTAATAACTGAGTCAGTAATGAAAGGTCAACCTACAGTCTAATAACTGAGTCAACCTACAGTCTAATAACTGAGTCAGTACTGAAAGGTCAACCTACAGTCTAATAACTGAGTCAGTAATGAAAGGTCAACTGAGTCAGTAATGAAAGGTCAACCTACAGTCTAATAACTGAGTCAGTAATGAAAGGTCAACCTACAGTCTAATAACTGAGTCAGTAATGAAAGGTCAACCTACAGTCTAATAACTGAGTCAGTAATGAAAGGTCAACCTACAGTCTAATAACTGAGTCAGTAATGAAAGGTCAACCTACAGTCTAATAACTGAGTCAGTAATGAAAGGTCAACCTACAGTCTAATAACTGAGTCAGTAATGAAAGGTCAACCTACAGTCTAATAACTGAGTCAGTAATGAAAGGTCAACCTACAGTCTAATAACTGAGTCAGTAATGAAAAAGGTCAACCTACAGTCTAATAACTGAGTCAGTAATGAAAGGTCAACCTACAGTCTAATAACTGAGTCAGTAATGAAAGGTCAACCTACAGTCTAATAACTGAGTCAGTAATGAAAGGTCAACCTACAGTCTAATAACTGAGTCAGTAAAAGGTCAACCTACAGTCTAATAACTGAGTCCAAAAAGGTCAACCTCAACCTACAGTCTAATAACTGAGTCAGTACTGAAAGGTGAAAGGTCAACCTACAGTCTAATAACTGAGTCAGTAATGAAAGGTCAACCTACAGTCTAATAACTGAGTCAGTAATGAAAGGTCAACCTACAGTCTAATAACTGAGTCAGTAATGAAAGGTCAACCTACAGTCTAATAACTGAGTCAGTAATGAAAGGTCAACCTACAGTCTAATAACTGAGTCAGTAATGAAAGGTCAACCTACAGTCTAATAACTGAGTCAGTAATAACTGAAAGGTCAACCTACAGTCTAATAACTGAGTCAGTAATGAAAGGTCAACCTACAGTCTAATAACTGAGTCAGTAATGAAAGGTCAACCTACAGTCTAATAACTGAGTCAGTAATGAAAGGTCAACCTACAGTCTAATAACTGAGTCAGTAATGAAAGGTCAACCTACAGTCTAATAACTGAGTCAGTAATGAAAGGTCAACCTACAGTCTAATAACTGAGTCAGTAATGAAAGGTCAACCTACAGTCTAATAACTGAGTCAGTACTGAAAGGTCAACCTACAGTCTAATAACTGAGTCAGTAAACTGAAAGGTCAACCTACAGTCTAATAACTGAGTCAGTAATGAAAGGTCAACCTACAGTCTAATAACTGAGTCAGTAATGAAAGGTCAACCTACAGTCTAATAACTGAGTCAGTAATGAAAGGTCAACCTACAGTCTAATAACTGAGTCAGTAATGAAAGGTCAACCTACAGTCTAATAACTGAGTCAGTAATGAAAGGTCAACCTACAGTCTAATAACTGAGTCAGTAATGAAAGGTCAACCTACAGTCTAATAACTGAGTCAGTAATGAAAGGTCAACCTACAGTCTAATAACTGAGTCAGTAATGAAAGGTCAACCTACAGTCTAATAACTGAGTCAGTAATGAAAGGTCAACCTACAGTCTAATAACTGAGTCAGTAATGAAAGGTCAACCTACAAATAACTGAGTCAGTAATGAAAGGTCAACCTACAGTCTAATAACTGAGTCAGTAATGAAAGGTCAACCTACAGTCTAATAACTGAGTCAGTAATGAAAGGTCAACCTACAGTCTAATAACTGAGTCAGTAATGAAAGGTCAACCTACAGTCTAATAACTGAGTCAGTAATGAAAGGTCAACCTACAGTCTAATAACTGAGTCAGTAATGAAAGGTCAACCTACAGTCTAATAACTGAGTCAGTAATGAAAGGTCAACCTACAGTCTAATAACTGAGTCAGTAATGAAAGGTCAACCTACAGTCTAATAACTGAGTCAGTGAGTACTGAAAGGTCAACCTACAGTCTAATAACTGAGTCAGTAATGAAAGGTCAACCTACAGTCTAATAACTGAGTCAGTAATGAAAGGTCAACCTACAGTCTAATAACTGAGTCAGTAATGAAAGGTCAACCTACAGTCTAATAACTGAGTCAGTACTGAAAGGTCAACCTACAGTCTAATAACTGAGTCAGTAATGAAAGGTCAACCTACAGTCTAATAACTGAGTCAGTAATGAAAGGTCAACCTACAGTCTAATAACTGAGTCAGTAATGAAAGGTCAACCAGGCTAATAACAGTCAACCTACAGTCTAATAACTGAGTCAGTAACCTGAAAGGTCAACCTACAGTCTAATAACTGAGTCAGTAATGAAAGGTCAACCTACAGTCTAATAACTGAGTCAGTAATGAAAGGTCAACCTACAGTCTAATAACTGAGTCAGTAAACCTGAAAGGTCAACTGAAAGGTCTACAGTCTAATAACTGAGTCAGTACTGAAAGGTCAACCTACAGTCTAATAACTGAGTCAGTAATGAAAGGTCAACCTACAGTCTAATAACTGAGTCAGTAATGAAAGGTCAACCTACAGTCTAATAACTGAGTCAGTAATGAAAGGTCAACCTACAGTCTAATAACTGAGTCAGTAATGAAAGGTCAACCTACAGTCTAATAACTGAGTCAGTACTGAAAGGTCAACCTACAGTCTAATAACTGAGTCAGTAATAACTGAAAGGTCAACCTACAGTCTAATAACTGAGTCAGTAATGAAAGGTCAACCTACAGTCTAATAACTGAGTCAGTCTAATAACTGAAAAAGGTCAACCTACAGTCTAATAACTGAGTCAGTAATGAAAGGTCAACCTACAGTCTAATAACTGAGTCAGTAATGAAAGGTCAACCTACAGTCTAATAACTGAGTCAGTACCTGTCTAAGGTCAACCTACAGTCTAATAACTGAGTCAGTAATGAAAGGTCAACCTACAGTCTAATAACTGAGTCAGTAATGAAAGGTCAACCTACAGTCTAATAACTGAGTCAGTAATGAAAGGTCAACCTACAGTCTAATAACTGAGTCAGTACTGAAAGGTCAACCTACAGTCTAATAACTGAGTCAGTAATGAAAGGTCAACCTACAGTCTAATAACTGAGTCAGTACTGAAAGGTCAACCTACAGTCTAATAACAGTCAGTAATGAAAGGTCAACCTAATAACTGAGTCAGTAATGAAAGGTCAACCTACAGTCTAATAACTGAGTCAGTAATGAAAGGTCAACCTACAGTCTAATAACTGAGTCAGTAATGAAAGGTCAACCTACAGTCTAATAACTGAGTCAGTAATGAAAGGTCAACCTACAGTCTAATAACTGAGTCAGTAATGAAAGGTCAACCTACAGTCTAATAACTGAGTCAGTAATGAAAGGTCAACCTACAGTCTAATAACTGAGTCAGTAATGAAAGGTCAACCTACAGTCTAATAACTGAGTCAGTAATGAAAGGTCAACCTACAGTCTAATAACTGAGTCAGTAATGAATAACTGAGGTCATGAAAGGTCAACCTACAGTCTAATAACTGAGTCAGTAATGAAAGGTCAACCTACAGTCTAATAACTGAGTCAGTAATGAAAGGTCAACCTACAGTCTAATAACTGAGTCAGTAATGAAAGGTCAACCTACAGTCTAATAACTGAGTCAGTAATGAAAGGTCAACCTACAGTCTAATAACTGAGTCAGTAATGAAAGGTCAACCTACAGTCTAATAACTGAGTCAGTAATGAAAGGTCAACCTACAGTCTAATAACTGAGTCAGTAATGAAAGGTCAACCTACAGTCTGGATAACTAATCAGTAATGAAAGGTCAAACCTACAGTAATAACTGTCAGTAATGAAAGGTAACCCACAGTAATGTGTCTCTGAAAGGTCTAACCCACAGTCTAATAACTGAGTCAGTAATCTAACCCACAGTAATGTGTCTCTAACCCACAGTAATGTGTCTCTACTCTAACCCACAGTAATGTGTCTCTAACCCACAGTAATGTGTCTAACCCACAGTAATGTGTCCCTTCTAACCCACAGTAATGTGTCTCTACTCTAACCCACAGTAATGTGTCTCTACTCTAACCCACAGTAACCTTCAACCCACAGTAATGTGTCTCTACTCTAACCCACAGTAATGTGTCTCTACCTAACCCACAGTAATGTGTCTCTACTCTAACCCACAGTAATGTGTCTCTAAACCCACAGTAATGTGTCTCTAACCCACAGTAATGTGTCTCTACTCTAACCCACAGTAATGTGTCTCTACTCTAACCCACAGTAATGTGTCTCTTCTCTAACCCACAGTAATGTGTCTCTCTAACCCACAGTAATGTGTCTCTACCTAACCCACAGTAATGTGTATGATACCCACAGTAATGTGTCTCTAACCCACAGTAATGTGTGTCTCTAACCCAGCTCCCCACAGTAGTAATCTGTCCCACAGTAATGTGTCTATACTCTAACCCACAGTAATGTGTCTGAACCCACAGTAATGTGTCTCTACTCTAGCCCACAGTAATGTGTCTCTAACCCACAGTAATGTGTCTCATAACCCACAGTAATGTGTCTCTAACCCACAGTAATGTGTCTCTAACCCACAGGGAGGGGGGACACACCACCAGCCAAGCTTTTGTGATATTTTTGAAAATATGATAATCGGGATTGGTCCTCAGAGGTAGTCTGAAGGATACCGACAGGTTCATGACCTCTCTGACAAAGTAAGAAAACTCTGAGGAATAATCTTCACAGCCCTCAATCCACCTCCTCAGAGTCAGTCTGAACCATCCTCCTCCCTCCCCAGCTCCCTCCAGGCAGGAGTGGGTCTGTAATCCACCCCTCCTCTCCTCCCCCCAGCTCCCCCAGACAGGAGTGGGTCTGTAAACCAGTCCACCCTCTCCTCCCTCCCTCCAGCTCCCCAGACAGGAGTGGGTCTGTAATCCACTCCTCCTTCAGTCGAACACTCCCTCCTCTCTCCTCCCCCAGCTCCCCCAGACAGGAGTGGGTCTGTAATCCACCCCTCCCAGCTCCCCCAGACAGGAGTGGGTCTGTAATCCACCCCTCCTCTCCTCCCTCCAGCTCCCCCAGACAGAAGTGGGTCTGTAATCCACCTGCACCTCCCTCCCTCAGAAGTGGGTCTCTCCTCCCTGCACCTCCCTCCCTCTCTCTCTCTTTCCCTCTCTCCTCAGTGGCTAGCTGTCCCCTCAGAGTACAGTCTGAACCATAGAGACTGACAGCATCAACCTGTCTCCTCAGAGTACAGTCTGAACCATAGAGACTGACAGCATCAACCTGTCTCCTCAGAGTACAGTCTGAACCATAGAGACTGACAGCATCAACCTGTCTCCTCAGAGGACAGTCTGAACCATAGAGACTGACAGCATCAACCTGTCTCCTCAGAGTACAGTCTGAACCAAAGAGACTGACAGCATCAACCTGTCTCCTCAGAGTACAGTCTGAACCACAGAGACTGACAGCATCAACCTGTCACCATAGAGACTGACAGCATCAACCTGTCTCCTCAGAGGACAGTCTGAACCAGAGACTGACAGCATCAACCTGTCTCCTCAGAGGACAGTCTGAACCATAGAGACTGACAGCATCAACCTGTCTCCTCAGAGGACAGTCTGAACCATAGAGACTGACAGCATCAACCTGTATTTCTCTCCTTGTTTAGCATTTAAGGAAGGAAGGAGACAAGGAGGGAGAGAGGGAGGAGGGAGAGAGGGAGGAGGGAGACAAGGAGGGAGAGATGGAGAGGGGAGGGAGCAAGGAGACAATGAGGGAGAGAGGGAGCAAGGAGACAATGAGGGAGAAAGGAGACAATGAGGGAGAGAGGGAGGAAGGAGACAATGAGGGAGAGAGGGAGGAAGGAGACAAGGAGGGAGAGGGGGAGGAAGGAGACAAGGAGGGAGAGAGGGAGGAAGGAGACAAGGAGGGAGAGAGGGAGGAAGGAGACAAGGAGGGAGAGAGGGGAGGAAGGAGACAAGGAGGGAGAGAGGGAGGAAGGAGACAAGGAGGGAGAGAGGGAGGAAGGAGACAAGGAGGGAGAGAGGGAGGAAGGAGACAAGGAGGGAGAGAGGGAGGAAGGAGACAAGGAGGGAGAGAGGGAGGAAGGAGACAAGGAGGGAGAGAGGGAGGAAGGAGACAAGGAGGGAGAGAGGGAGGAAGGAGACAAGGAGGGAGAGAGGGAGGAAGGAGACAAGGAGGGAGAGAGGGAGGAAGGAGACAAGGAGGGAGAGAGGGAGGGAAGGAGACAAGGAGGGAGAGAGGGAGGAAGGAGACAAGGAGGGAGAGAGGGAGGAAGGAGACAAGGAGGGAGAGAGGAGGAAGGAGAGAAGGAGGGGGAGAGAGGGAGGAAGGAGACAAGGAGGGAGAGAGGGAGGAAGGAGACAAGGAGGGAGAGAGGGAGGAAAGAGACAAGGAGGGAGAGAGGGAGGAAGGAGACAAGGAGGGAGAGAGGGAGGAAGGAGACAAGGAGGGAGAGAGGGAGGAAGGAGACAAGGAGGGAGAGAGGGAGGAAGGAGACAAGGAGGGAGAGAGGGAGGAAGGAGACAAGGAGGGAGAGAGGGAGGAAGGAGACAATGAGGGAGAGAGGGAGGAAGGAGACAATGAGGGAGAGAGGGAGGAAGGAGACAATGAGGGAGAGAGGGAGGAAGGAGACAAGGAGGGAGAGAGGGAGGAAGGAGACAAGGAGGGAGAGAGGGAGGAAGGAGACAAGGAGGGAGAGAGGGAGGAAGGAGACAAGGAGGGAGAGAGGGAGGAAGGAGACAAGGAGGGAGAGAGGGAGGAAGGAGACAAGAGGGAGAGAGGGAGGGAGGAAGGAGACAAGGAGGGAGAGAGGGAGGAAGGAGACAAGGAGGGAGAGAGGGAGGAAGGAGACAAGGAGGGAGAGAGGGAGGAAGGAGACAAGGAGGGGAGAGAGGGAGGAAGGAGACAATGAGGGAGAGAGGGAGGAAGGAGACAAGGAGGGAGAGAGGGAGGAAGGAGACAATGAGGGAGAGAGGGAGGAAGGAGACAAGAGGGAGAGAGGGAGGAAGGAGACAAGGAGGAGAGAGGGGAGGAAGGAGACAAGGAGGGAGAGAGGGAGGAAGGAGACAAGGAGGGAGAGAGGGAGGAAGGAGACAAGGAGGGAGAGAGGGAGGAAGGAGACAATGAGGGAGAGAGGGAGGAAGGAGACAAGGAGGGAGAGAGGGAGGAAGGAGACAAGGAGGGAGAGAGGGAGGAATGAGACAAGGAGGGAGAGAGGGAGGAAGGAGACAAGGAGGGATAGAGGGAGGAAGGAGACAAGGAGGGAGAGAGGGAGGAAGGAGACAAGGAGGGAGAGAGGAAGGAAGGAGACAATGAGGGAGAGAGGGAGGAAGGAGACAATGAGGGAGAGAGGGAGGAAGGAGACAATGAGGGAGAGAGGGAGGAAGGAGACAAGGAGGGAGAGAGGGAGGAAGGATGGGGAAGGAGGGAGGGAGGAAGGAAGGATGGGGAAGGAGGGAGGGAGACAGGGAGAGAGAGATGTCAGGATTCGTCACAAGCCTTCTGTAGAATGCCACTGGTGGTGAGTGAACACATTACCATACTGTGTGTGTGTGTGTGTGTGTGTGTGTGTGTGTGTGTGTGTGTGTGTGTGTGTGTGTGTGTGTGTGTGTGTGTGTGCATGGGAGGCAGTGAGTCCGTCTGACTCGTGTGTCTCTGACATCATGTTAGAGGGGAGTTGAAACAGAGGCATCACAGCTTCCAGTCAGGAAAGCTGTTCTCCGCTGTGATTCGTCAGTGTACAGCTGTAGCGAGGCTCTGTGTAGTGCCTGTTGCTATGGTGAGGGGGGGAGGGGACTGCTTTGTGTGTGTGTGTGTGTGTGTGTGTACAGATCACATGGCTTTTTACTGAACCTTTATTTTAAGCACATAGGTCTGTTTAATTTTATTTTATGTTTTTGTTTTACAAATGCGCCCTGTATAAACTCACCATAAATATTCACATTATACCCAAACTACATATAGACTGAATAAAAACATAAAATCAAACAATGTCAAAGATTTTACTGAGTTACAGTTCATATCAGGAAATCAGTCAATTTAAATGAATTAATGAGGAAGTAATCTATGGATTTCACATGACTGGGCAGGGGCTCAGCCGTGGGAGGGCATAGGCCCACCCACCCAGTGGGGAGCCAGGCACAGCCAATCAGAATGAGTTTTTCCCCGACAAAAAGGGGTTTATTACAGACAGAAATGCTCAGTTTCATCAGCTGTCCGGGTGGCTGGTCTGGGAACAGGTATTGGTTGGCCCACATAGAGAGGTAAACTCTGGGAACAGGTATTGGTTGGCCCACATAGAGAGGTAAACTCTGGGAACGGGTATTAGTTGGCCCACAGATAGAGGTAAACTCTGGGAACAGGTATTAGTAGTTAAACTCTGGCCCACAACAGGTATTGGTTGGCCCACAGAGAGTAAACTCTGGGAACAGGTATTGTTGGCCCACAGATAGAGGTAAAATCTGGGAACGGGTATTGGTTGGCCCACAGATAGAGGTAAACTCTGGGAACAGGTATTAGTTGGCCCACATAGAGAGGTAAAATCTGGGAACAGGTATTGGTTGGCCCACAGATAGAGGTAAACTCTGGGAACAGGTATTAGTTGGCCCACATAGAGAGGTAAACTCTGGGAACAGGTATTAGTTGGCCCACAGATAGAGGTAAACTCTGGGAACGGGTATTAGTTGGCCCACAGAGACAGGTAAACTCTGGGAACATGATAAGTTGGCCCACAGATTTCTCTCCTGTATGAGTTGTTAAGGATGGATCAGCCACATGACACTGTGCCCTGAGCACACCACAGGAGGCCTGTA
>NW_026287643.1:0-20000 GCF_023373465.1 Oncorhynchus keta | reverse complement strand
CCCTTTCCCTCCCTCTCCCTCCCTTTCTCTCCTCCCTCCCTTTCTCTCTCTCCCTCCTCCCCTTTCTCCTCTCCTCTCCCCCTTTCTCTCTCTCTCTCCTATCCCTTTCTCTCCCTCCTTCTCTCCTCAACATGTCTTTCTCTGAGCTACCTTTCTCTCCTCCATCTTTCTCTCCTCTCCCTTTCTCAAGACAACCCTTTCTCTCCTCCCTTCATCTCTTCAACATCTCTTTCTCTCCTCTCCATCCCTTTTCTCTCCCTCTCCACTCCATCTCCTCTTTCTCTCTCTCTTAGCTCCCTCCCTTTCCTCTCCCTTAGCTCCCTTAGGCGCTCCTGTCCTCTCCTCTCCCAAGACAACTTTCTTCCTCTTTGAGCTTACTCTCCTAGCCTCTCCCTCTCCCTGTCTTCTCTCCCCTTTTCACCTCTGTCTTTCCCTTTCTTTCTCTCCTCTCCCTTTCCTCTTCTCTCCCCTCCCAGAATGAACTGTTGAGCTACATTAGCACACAAGACAACATGTCTTTCTGTTGAGCTACGTTAGCATCATGTAGCTACATTAGCACAAGACAACATGTCTTTCTGTTGAGCTACGTTAGCCATTAGCATCACACAAACATGTCTTTCTGTTGACTACGTTAGCCATTAGCATTAGCATCAAGACAACATGTCTTTCTGTTGAGCTACGTTAGCCATTAGCATCACACAAGACAACATGTCTTTCAGTTGAGCTACGTTAGCCATTAGCATCACACAAGGCAACACATCTTTCTGTTGAGCTACATTAGCATCACACAAGACAACATGTATTTCTGTTGAGCTACATTAGCATCACACAAGACAACATGTCTTTCAGTTGAGCTACGTTAGCCATTAGCATCACACAAGGCAACATGTCTTTCTGTTGAGCTACGTTAGCCATTAGCATCACAAAAGGCAACAAACACATCTTTCTGTTGAGCTACATTAGCATCACACAAGACAACATGTCTTTCAGTTGAGCTACGTTAGCCATTAGCATCACACAAGACAACAGCTGCATCTTTCTGTTGAGCTACGTTAGCATTAGCATCACACAAGACAACATGTCTTTCTGTTGAGCTACGTTAGCCATTAGCATCACACAAGACAACATGTCTTTCTGTTGAGCTACATTAGCATCACACAAGACAACAAGTCTTTCTGTTGAGCTACGTTAGCCATTAGCATCACACAGACAACATGTCTTTCTGTTGAGCTACATTAGCATCACACAAGACAACATGTCTTTCTGTTGAGCTACGTTAGCCATTAGCATCACACAAGACAACATGTCTTTCTGTTGAGCTACATTAGCATCACACAAGACAACATGTCTTTCTGTTGAGCTACATTAGCCATTAGCATCACACAAGACAACATGTCTTTCTGTTGAGCTACACAAGACAACATTAGCTACATTAGCATCACACAAGACAACATGTCTTTCTGTTGAGCTACATTAGCCATTAGCATCACACAGACAACATGTCTTTCTGTTGAGCTATGTTAGCATCACACAAGACAACATGTCATTGAGCTACACAAGACAACATGTCTTTCTGTTGAGCTACGTTAGCCATTAGCATCACACAAGACAACATGTCTTTCTGTTGAGCTACATTAGCATCACACAAGACAACATGTATTTCTGTTGAGCTACGTTAGCCATTAGCATCACACAAGACAACATGTCTTTCTGTTGAGCTATTAGCCATTAGCATCACACAAGACAACATGTCTTTCTGTTGAGCTACGTTAGCCATTAGCATCACACAAGACAACATGTCTTTCTGTTGAGCTACGTTAGCCATTAGCATCACACAAGACAACATGTCTTTCTGTTGAGCTACATTAGCATCACACAAGACAACATGTCTTTCTGTTGAGCTACGTTAGCCATTAGCATCACACAAGACAACATGTCTTTCTGTTGAGCTACATTAGCATCACACAAGACAACATGTCTTTCTGTTGAGCTACGTTAGCCATTAGCATCACACAAGACAACATGTCTTTCTGTTGAGCTACGTTAGCCATTAGCATCACACAAGACAACATGTCTTTCTGTTGAGCTACGTTAGCCATTAGCATCACACAAGACAACATGTCTTTCTGTTGAGCTACGTTAGCCATTAGCATCACACAAGACAACATGTCTTTCTGTTGAGCTACAGCCATTAGCATCACACAAGACAACACGTCTTTCTGTTGAGCTACGTTAGCCATTAGCATCACACAAGACAACATGTCTTTCTGTTGAGCTACATTAGCATCACACAAGACAACAAGTCTTTCTGTTGAGCTACGTTAGCCATTAGCATCACACAAGACAACATGTCTTTCTGTTGAGCTACGTTAGCCATTAGCATCACACAAGACAACATGTCTTTCTGTTGAGCTACGTTAGCCATTAGCATCACACAAGACAACATGTCTTTCTGTTGAGCTACGTTAGCCATTAGCATCACACAAGACAACATGTCTTTCTGTTGAGCTACGTATTAATCACACAAGACAACATGTGTTCTGTTGAGACTAGGTTATTAGCATCACACAAGACAACATGTCTTTCTGTTGAGCTACATTAGTTAGCATCACACAAGACAACATGTGACAACATGTCTTTCTGTCTCTCATCCTCTCCATCGTCATGGGAAACGTATGTTTACATCGACCAAAGCAAAGGAAACAGTAAACATTACACTCACAGATGTCCCAAATGAATAAAGACATGTTATGTCTATATACGGTGTTGTAACGACATCTCTCTCCACTGTGAACTGCTTTTAAGAGTCCGCTGATGAACAGAACATGAAACTCAGTCACCATTTAAACACATTGAAATAAATTCCTCTCACACTTCTGTTCAACTCCTTTAATACACCCCCCCTACTCCATACACCACGTACATTACCTCCCCCTGGCCTCCTCCCCTGCCCCCCCTCCTTTCTCCACCTCCCTTCCTCTCTCTCTCTCTAGTCCTCTCCCCACCTCCTCCTTCCCTCTCGCTCTCTCTCTCTGTTCCCTCCTCTCCTCTCCCCACCTCCCTTCATCTCCCCTCACCTCCATCCCCACCTCCCTTCCTCTCCTCTCCCCACCTCCTTCTCTCATTAGCCCCAAGACAACATCTCTCTCTCTCTAGTCCTCTCCTCTCCCCACCTCCCTTCCTCTCTCTCTCTCTCTCTAGTCCTCTCCTCTCCCCACCTCCCTAGTCCTCTCCTCTCCCCACCTCCCTTCCTCTCCTCTCCCCACCTCCCTTCCTCTCTCTCTCTAGTCCTCTCCTCTCCCCACCTCTCTAGTCCTCTCCTCTCCCACCTCCCTTCATCTCCTCTCCCCACCTCCCTTCATCTCCTCTCCCCACCTCCCTTCCTCTCTCTCTCTCTCTAGTCCTCTCCTCTCCCCACTTCCCTTCCTCTCTCTCGTTAGTCCTCTCCTCTCCCCACCTCCCTTCCTCTCTCTCTCTCTAGTCCTCTCCTCGCCCCACCTCTCTAGTCCTCTCCTCTCCCCACCTCCCTTCCTCTCTTCTCTCTAGTCCTCTCCTCCCCCACCTCTCTAGTCCTCTCCTCTCCCCACCTCCCTTCCTCTCCTCTCTCTAGTCCTCACCTCTCCCCACCTCTCTAGTCCTCTCCTCCCCCACCTCTCTAGTCCTCTCCTCTCCTCTCCCCACCTCCCTTCCTCTCCTCTCTCTCTCTCTAGTCCTCTGCTCACCTCCCTTCCCCTCTCTCGCTCTCTAGTCCTCTCCTCTCCCCACCTCCCTAGTCATCTCCTCTCCCCACCTCCCTTCCCCTCTCTCTCTCTAGTCCTCTCCTCTCCCCACCACCCTTCCCCTCTCTAGTCCTCTCCTCTCCCCACCTCCCTAGTCCTCTCCTCTCCCCACCTCCCTTCCTCTCTCTCTCTCTAGTCCTCTCTCTCTCTCTAGTCCTCTCCTCTCCCCACCTCCCTTCCTCTCTCTCTCTCTAGTCCTCTCCTCTCCCCACCTCCCTTCCTCTCTCTCTCTCTAGTCCTCTCCTCGCCCCACCTCTCTAGTCCTCTCCTCTCCCCACCTCTCTAGTCCTCTCTCTCTCTCTAGTCCTCTCCTCTCCCCACCTCTCTAGTCCTCTCCTCCCCCCACCTCCTTTCCTCTCCTCTCTGTCTCTCTAGTCCTCTCCTCTCCCCACCTCTCTAGTCCTCTCCTCTCCCAACCTCCCTTCCTCTCTCTCTCTCTAGTCCTCTCTCTCTCTCTCTCTAGTCCTCTCTCTATTCCTCTCTCTCTCTAGTCCTCTCTCTCTCTCTCTCTAGTCCTCTCCTCTCCCCACCTCCCTTCCTCTCTCTCGCTCTAGTCCTCTCTCTCTCTAGTCCTCTCTCTCTCTAGTCATCTCTCTCTAGTCCTCTCTCTAGTCCTCTCTCTCTCTAGTCCTCTTTCTCTCTCTAGTCCTCTCTCTCTCTCTCTAGTCCTCTCTCTCTCTCTAGTCCTCTCTCTCTCTAGTCCTCTCTCTCTAGTCCTCTCTCTCTCTAGTCCTCTCTCTCTCTAGTCCTCTCTCTCTAGTCCTCTCTCTCTCTAGTCCTCTCTCTCTCTCTAGTCCTCTCTCTCTCTCGTCCTCTCTCTAGTCCTCTCTCTCTAGTCCTCTCTCTCTCTAGTCCTCTCCCTCTCTAGTCCTCTCCTCTGTGTGTGAATGTATGTAACAGCGGTCTCATCTTGTCATAATCACTTCCTGTTGGAAGGCTGGTTGATGTCGTCGTCAGTGACAACCAAACAAAACGGTGTGTTCTTTGAGAAGAAAAGCAGCAGCATCATTGGAGAACTAAGAATAAAAACTCAAAACAAACAGAGAAGCCCTTTGCCCTCTCTTGAAGACAGAAGGAGCAGAAGATGACGTTACCTGATGGTTCTCTACTTTCTCTGGTCTAATTATCCTCTCTGATGGTTCTCTACTTTCTCTGGTCTAATTATCCTCTCTGATGGTTCTCTACTTTCTCTGGTCTAATTATCCTCTACTTTCTCTGGTCTAATTATCCTCTACTTTCTCTGGTCTAATTATCCTCTACTTTCTCTGGTCTAATTATCCTCTACTTTCTCTGGTCTAATTATCCTCTACTTTCTCTGGTCTAATTATCCCCTACTTTCTCTGGTCTAATTATCCCCTACTTTCTCTGGTCTAATTATCCCCTACTTTCTCTGGTCTAATTATCCTCTACTTTCTCTGGTCTAATTATTCTCTACTTTCTCTGGTCTAATTATCCTCCCTGATAGTTCTCTACTTTCTCTGGTCTAATTATCCGCCCTGATGGTTCTCTACTTTCTCTGGTCTAATTATTCTCCCTGATAGTTCTCTTTCTCTGGTCTAATTATCCTCCCTGATGGTTCTCTACTTTCTCTGGTCTAATTATTCTCCCTGATGGTTCTCTACTTTCTCTGGTCTAATTATTCTCCCTGATGGTTCTCTATTTTCTCTGGTCTAATTATTCTCCCTGATGGTTCTCTACTTTCTCTGGTCTAATTATCCTCTACTTTCTCTGGTCTAATTATCCTCTACTTTCTCTGGTCTAATTATCCTCTACTTTCTCTGGTCTAATTATTCTCTACTTTCTCTGGTCTAATTATCCCCTACTTTCTCTGGTCTAATTATCCTCTACTTTCTCTGGTCTAATTATTCTCTACTTTCTCTGGTCTAATTATCCCCTACTTTCTCTGGTCTAATTATCCTCTACTTTCTCTGGTCTAATTATTCTCTACTTTCTCTGGTCTAATTATCCCCTACTTTCTCTGGTCTAATTATCCTCTACTTTCTCTGGTCTAATTATTCTCTACTTTCTCTGGTCTAATTATCCTCCCTGATAGTTCTCTACTTTCTCTGGTCTAATTATCCGCCCTGATGGTTCTCTACTTTCTCTGGTCTAATTATTCTCCCTGATAGTTCTCTTTCTCTGGTCTAATTATCCTCCCTGATGGTTCTCTACTTTCTCTGGTCTAATTATTCTCCCTGATGGTTCTGTACTTTCTCTGGTCTAATTATTCTCCCTGATGGTTCTCTATTTTCTCTGGTCTAATTATTCTCCCTGATGGTTCTCTACTTTCTCTGGTCTAATTATCCTCTACTTTCTCTGGTCTAATTATCCTCTACTTTCTCTGGTCTAATTATCCTCTACTTTCTCTGGTCTAATTATTCTCTACTTTCTCTGGTCTAATTATCCCCTACTTTCTCTGGTCTAATTATCCTCTACTTTCTCTGGTCTAATTATTCTCTACTTTCTCTGGTCTAATTATCCCCTACTTTCTCTGGTCTAATTATCCTCTACTTTCTCTGGTCTAATTATCCCCTACTTTCTCTGGTCTAATTATCCTCTACTTTCTCTGGTCTAATTATTCTCTACTTTCTCTGGTCTAATTATCCTCCCTGATAGTTCTCTACTTTCTCTGGTCTAATTATCCGCCCTGATGGTTCTCTACTTTCTCTGGTCTAATTATTCTCCCTGATAGTTCTCTTTCTCTGGTCTAATTATCCTCCCTGATGGTTCTCTACTTTCTCTGGTCTAATTATTCTCCCTGATGGTTCTCTACTTTCTCTGGTCTAATTATTCTCCCTGATGGTTCTCTATTTTCTCTGGTCTAATTATTCTCCCTGATGGTTCTCTACTTTCTCTGGTCTAATTATTCTCCCTGATGGTTCTCTATTTTCTCTGGTCTAATTATTCACCCTGGTGGTTCTCTACTTTCTCTGGTCTAATTATTCTCCCTGATGGTTCTCTACTTTCTCTGGTCTAATTATTCTCCCTGATGGTTCTCTACTTTCTCTGGTCTAATTATTCTCCCTGATGGTTCTCTACTTTCTCTGGTCTAATTATTCTCCCGGATGGTTCTCTACTTTCTCTGGTCTAATTATTCACCCTGGTGGTTCTCTACTTTCTCTGGTCTAATTATTCTCCCTGATAGTTCTCTATTTTCTCTGGTCTAATTATTTCACCCTGGTGGTTCTCTACTTTCTCTGGTCTAATTATCCTCTACGTTCTCTGGTCTAATTATCCTCTACTTTCTCTGGTCTAATTATTCTCCCTGGTAGTTCTCTACTTTCTCTGGTCTAATTATCCTCTACTTTCTCTGGTCTAATTATTCTCCCTGGTAGTTCTCTACTTTCTCTGGTCTAATTATCCTCTACTTTCTGTGGTCTAATTATTCTCCCTGATAGTTCTCTACTTTCTGTGGTCTAATTATCCTCTACTTTCTGTGGTCTAATTATTCTCCCTGATATATTTATTCTCTCTTTCTCCCTCCTTCCCTCTCCTTCTCCCCCCTCTCTCTCCTTCACCCTCCCCCTCCCTCTCCTTCTCCCTCCCTCCCTTCTCCCTCCCTCCCTCCTCCCTCCCTCCCTCTCCTCCCTCCCTCCCTCCCTCCCTCCCCCCTCTCTCTCCAGACCTGAATAGAAGGTATAATGTAGAGGCCTGGTTAGGTGGTTAGGTAACATGATGATGTGTTGTGTTAATCAGTTAGGTAATGAAGGGCTGTGTAGCTCAACAGGACCACACAGACGGTCTGCTGTGGGGAACAGGACCACACATACGGCCTGCTGTGGGGAACAGGACCACACATACGGCCTGCTGTGGGGAACAGGACCACACATACGGCCTGCTGTGGGGAACAGGACCACACATACGGCCTGCTGTGGGGAACAGGACCACACATACGGTCTGCTGTGGGGAACAGGACCACACATACGGCCTGCTGTGGGGAACAGGACCACACATACGGTCTGCTGTGGGGAACAGGACCACACATACGGCCTGCTGTGGGAACAGGACCACACATACGGTCTGCTGTGGGGAACAGGACCACACATACGGCCTGCTGTGGGGAACAGGACCACACATACGGTCTGCTGTGGGGAACAGGACCACACATACGGTCTGCTGTGGGGAACAGGACCACACATACGGTCTGCTGTGGGGAACAGGACCACACATACGGCCTGCTGTGGGGAACAGGACCACACATACGGTCTGCTGTGGGGAACAGGACCACACATACGGCCTGCTGTGGGGAACAGGACCACACATACGGCCTGCTGTGGGGAACAGGACCACACATACGGTCTGCTGTGGGGAACAGGACCACACATACGGTCTGCTGTGGGGAACAGGACCACACAGACGGTCTGCTGTGGGGAACAGGACCACACATACGGCCTGCTGGGGGGAACAGGACCACACATACAGTCTGCTGTGGGGAACAGGACCACACATACGGTCTGCTGTGGGGAACAGGACCACAAATACGGCCCACGGAGACATTGAAAGGAGATTTCACTGTCAACGACTTGGCAGAGTCTTCCTCAAGGACACCGGCCTTTTAAAAGGCCTTCAGGAGAGGAGAGGAAACATCTGGCACATAAACCCTCCGTTCCCTCGTCCTCCGTTCCCTCGTCCCAATTTACTGGGAGAACGAAACCAAAAGATGAAGTGATGCCTGGCAACTAGAACACAGTTCTCTTCCTCTTCCTGTCTCGACAGACGATCCTGTGTGGGACATCTCTCTGTGCTCTGACTCCCACTCTCTGTCTCCTAATTACTCCCCATGAGATCCTGGGTATGTCGGCCTATGTGAACGAATGCCCCACACACACACACACACCCACACCCACACACCCCCTACACGCACGCACGCACGCACGCACGCACGCACGCACACACACACACACACCCATTGCAAACACAGAGGACGAGACTCACAGAGGGTGTGAATGATCCCCTCTCTTTGCAGAGATCCATACTGCTGCTACCACACACATGTGTGTGTGGGGGGGTGTGTGTGTGTGGGTGTGTGTGTGTGTGTAGATGTGTGTGTACTGCGTGTGTGTGTGTGTGTGTGTGTGTGTGTGTGTGCGTACATAGAAACGTGTGTGTGTGTGTGTGTGTGTGTGTGTGTGTGTACTGTGTGTGTGTGTGTGTGTGTGTGTGTGTGTGTGTGTGTGTGTGTAGATGTGTGTGTGTGTGTGTGTGTGTGTGTGTGTGTAGATGTGTGTAGATGTGTGTGTACTGTGTGTGTGTGTGTGTGTGTGTGTGTGTGTGTGTGTGTGTAGATGTGTGTGTGTGTGTGTGTGTGTGTGTGTGTGTGTGTGTGTGTGTGTAGATGTGTGTGTACTGTGTGTGTGTGTGTGTGTGTAGATGTGTGTAGATGTGTGTGTAGATGTGTGTGTGTGTGTGTGTGTGTGTGTGTGTGTGTGTGTGTGTGTGTGTGTGTGTGTGTGTGTGTGTGTGTGTGTGTGTGTGTGTACATAGATGTGCTTGTTAAAACGCATACACAGCATAACTTCAGAAACACAAAACAGACCAGTGGAACAGCAGGAGGACCAAATATCAGGTCCGACAGCAGATGTAATTGCCGTGGCGACGAGTGGAAAGCAGAACAATGAGAGAAACCCATCAGCCAACGAATCTCCTTTAATAAAATATTATAAATGAGCTGCTGGGAGAGGGTAGGAAGGAGACGGGAAAAGGAGGAGGAGGGGAGAAGAGGGAGAGAGGAGAAGAGGAGGGGAGAGGATGAGAGAGAAAAGGACAGGAGCAGAGAGGAGAGGAAGGGAGAGGAGAAGAGAGGAAAGGAGAGGAAGGGAGAGGAGAAGATAGGAAAGGAGAGGAAGGGAGAGGAGAAGAGAGGAAAGGAGAGGAAGGGAGAGGAGAAGAGAGGAAAGGAGGACGGGAGAAGAGAGGAAGGGAGAAGAGAAGAAAGAGAGGAAAGGAGAGGAAGGGAGAGGAGAAGATAGGAAAGGAGAGGAAGGGAGAGGAGAAGAGAGGAAAGGAGGACGGGAGAAGAGAGGAAGGGAGAGGAAGGGAGAGGAGAAGATAGGAAAGGAGAGGAAGGGAGAGGAGAAGATAGGAAAGGAGAGGAAGGGAGAGGAGAAGAGAGGAAAGGAGAGGAAGGGAGAGGAGAAGAGAGGAAAGGAGAGGAAGGGAGAGGAGAAGAGAGGAAAGGAGAGGAGAAGAGAGGAAATGAGAGGAAGGGAGAGGAGAAGAGAGGAAAGGAGAGGAAGGGAGAGGAGAAGAGAGGAGAAGAGAGGAAAGGAGGACGGGAGAAGAGAGGAAGGGAGAGGAAGGGAGAGGAGAAGATAGGAAAGGAGAGGAAGGGAGAGGAGAAGATAGGAAAGGAGAGGAAGGGAGAGGAGAAGAGAGGAAAGGAGAGGAAGGGAGAGGAGAAGAAGGGAGAGGAGAAGAGAGGAAAGGAGAGGAAGGGAGAGGAGAAGAGAGGAAGGGAGAGGAGAAGAGAGGATGAGAGAGGAGAAGAGGAGGATAGAGGATGAGAGAGGAGAAGAGAGGATGAGAGAGGAGACGAGAGGATGAGAGAGGAGAGGAGAGGATGAGAGAGGAGAAGAGGAGGGGAGAGGATGAGAGAGGAGGAAAGGAGGGGAGAAGAGAGGATGAGAGAGGAGAATAGGAGGAGAGAGGAGAAGAGGAGGGGAGAAGAGAGGATGAGAGAGGAGAAGGGGAGAAGAGAGGATGAGAGAGGAGAAGAGGAGGGGAGAGGATGAGAGAGGAGGAAAGGAGGGGAGAAGAGAGGATGAGAGAGGAGGAAAGGAGGGGAGAAGAGGAGAGGATGAGAGAGGAGAAGAGGAGAGGATGAGAGAGGAGGAAAGGACAAGAGAGGAAGGGAGAGGAGAAGAGAGGAAGGGAGAGGAGAAGAGAGGAAGGGAGAGGAAGGGAGAGGAGAAGAGAGGAAGGGAGAGGAAGGGAGAGGAGAAGAGAGGAAGGGAGAGGAGAAGAGAGGAAGGGAGAGGAGAAGAGAGGAAGGGAAAGGAAGGAAGAGGAGAAGAGAGGAAGGGAGAGGAGAAGAGAGGAAGGGAGAGGAAGGAAGAGGAGAAGAGAGGAAGGGAGAGGAGAAGAGAGGAAGGGAGAGGAGAAGAGAGGAAAGGAGAGGAGGAAAGGAGAGGATGGGTTTGAAGCCATCAGCACAGCGAGACAAGCCTGGTAGGGTAGCCTGAAACAATGGATAGAGAGAGGGAGGAGAGAAGAAGAGAAGGAGAAAAATGGAAAGTAGAGATGAGGTTTATTTGACTTTTGTTTCTTGTTTATTTCACTTCCTTTAGCAGAGGAAACATACGTCCCACGACAATAAAGCCCCTTTGAATGAAATAGAATAGAGAGAGACAGAGAGAGAAGGAGGGATGAAGTGAGAAGGAGGGATGGAGGGTGGAGGGAGAGAGAGACGGAGAGAAAGAGAAGGAGGGATGGAGACAGAGAGAGACAGAGAGAAAGAGAGTGAGAGAAGGAGGGATGGAGGGAGGGAGAGAGGCCCAGAGGGAGAGGATGGATGGAGGGAGAGAGAAAGGGAGATGGCCCAGAGGGAGAGAAGGAGGGAGGGAGGGATGAGGGAGAGAGAGGCCCGGAGGGAGAGAAGGAGGGATGGAGGGAGAGAGTGAGACAGAGAGAAAGAGAGTGAGAGACAGAGAGGAAGAGAAGGAGGGATGGAGGGAGGGAGAGGCCCAGATGGAGAGGCCCAGAGGGAGAGAGAGAGAGAGAGAGGCCCAGAGGGAGAGAAGGAAGGATGGAGAGAGAGAGAGGCCCAGATGGAGAGGCCCAGAGGGAGAGAGAGAGAGAGAGAGGGCCAGAGGGAGAGAAGGAAGGATGGAGAGAGAGAGAGGTCGAGAGAGAGAGGCCCGGATGGAGAGAGAGAGAGGCCGATAGAGAGAGGCACAGAGGTAGAGAGGCACAGAGGGAGAGAGAGAGGCCCAGAGGGAGAGAGAGAGAGAGAGGCCCAGAAGGAGAGAGAGAGAGAGGCCCAGAGGGAGAGAGAGAGAGAGGCCCAGAGGGAAAGAGGGAGAGATGGAGGGAGGGACCATGTCTACCAGTAGTAGACAACACTGTCAGTTGTTACGGTAATAGAAGCACCATCTCTCTCCTCAGTGAATGAAAGCCTGCTGTTAAGCCGAGTAGGTTGGACTCAGTAGACGGAGAGTGACTTGGTGGCGCTGTCTGCTCTGCCACCCACCCAGCCACCCACCCCCACCCACCCAGCCAGCCACCCACCCACCCACCCACCCACCCAGCCAGCCACCCACCCCCACCCACCCACCCAGCCAGCCACCCACCCACCCAGCCAGCCAGCCAGCCAGCCACCCACCCAGCCAGCCACCCACCCACCCACCCACCAGCCACCCACCCACCCACCCAGCCACCCACCCACCCACCCACCCAGCCACCCACCCAGCCACCCACCCACCCAGCCAGCCAGCCCCCACCCAGCCACCACCCACCCAGCCACCCACCCAGCCACCCACCCAGCCCCACCCACCCACCCACCCACCCAGCCAGCCACCCACCCACCCAGCCAGCCAGCCAGCCAGCCACCCACCCACCCACCCACCCACCCAGCCAGCCAGCCAGCCAGCCACCCACCCACCCACCCAGCCAGCCACCCACCCAGCCACCCACCCACCCAGCCAGCCAGCCAGCCAGCCAGCCAGCCAGCCAGCCAGCCAGCCAGCCAGCCAGCCAGCCACCCAGCCAGCCACCCACCCAGCCACCCACCCAGCCAGCCAGCCACCCACCCAGCCACCCACCCACCCACCCACCCAGCCAGCCAGCCACCCACCCAGCCACCCAGCCAGCCACCCACCCAGCCACCCACCCACCCACCCACCCACCCACCCACCCACCCTCCCAGCCAGCCACCCACACAAAGGAGCCGTCTCCCATCCAAGTGCTAATGAGGGTAGACACACAGTACAGCAGGTCAATTAATGAATGAATGAATTTCTGTCTCTCATGTAGTTTGTCTTTGGTGTGAGGGAGAGCAAATTAGCCAAAGCTAAAATTATCTCTGTCTTTGTATATCTCTGTGTCTCTTTCTTCACTCTGTCCTCCTCTCTCTCTCTCTCTCTCTCTCTCTGTCCTCCTCTCTCTCTCTCTCTCTCTCTCTCTCTGTCCTCCTCTCTCTCTCTGTCCTCCTCTCTCTCTCTCCATCTGTCCTCCTCTCTCTCTCTCTCTCTCTGTCCTCCTCTCTCTCTCTCTCTCTCTCCTCTCTCGCTCTCTCTGTCCTCTCTCGCTCTCTCTGTCCTCCTCTCTCTCTCTGTCCTCCTCTCTCTCTCTCTCTCTGTCCTCCTCTCTCTCTCTGTCCTCTCTCTCTCTTTCTGTCCTCCTCTCTCTCTCTCTCTCTCTGTCCTCCTCTCTCTCTCTGTCCTCTCTCTCTCCTCCTCTCTCTCTCTCTGTCCTCCTCTCTTTAGTGCTGACCGGGGCAGAGAGAAATGCCTGTCCAATTAGTTTGGTAATTGTTCCCCCAGCCAGACCCTAACACCACACCTGTAATTAAGCTGTTCAAATCATTACCTGTGACTTCATCACGCTAGAAAGAGCATGGTAGAAGCCTCAAAGGAGGAGAGGAAGAGGAGGTGGGTTGGAGAGTGGAATGAGAGAGGGGGGATGAGAGAGGAGGGATGGAGAGTGGAATGAGAGAGGGGGGTTGGAGAGGGGGGATGAGAGAGGGGGGATGAGAGAGGAATGAGAGGGGGGATGAGAGAGGGGGGTTGGAGAGGGGGATGGAGAGTGGAATGAGAGAGGGGGGTTGGAGAGGGGGGATGAGAGAGTGGGGATGAGAGAGGGGGGATGAGAGATGGTGTTTGGAGAGTGGGATGAGAGAGGGGGAATGAGAGAGGGGGGATGAGAGAGGGGGGATGAGAGAGGGGGGATGAGAGATGGCATTTGGAGAGTGGGATGAGAGAGGGGGGTTGGAGAGTGGGATGAGAGAGGGGGGATGAGAGAGGGGATGAGAGAGGGGGGATGAGAGATGGCATTTGGAGAGTGGAATGAGAGAGGGGGGATGAGAGAGGGATGAGAGTGGAATGAGAGAGGGGGGATGAGAGTGGAATGAGAGAGGGGGGATGAGAGTGGAATGAGAGAGGGGGGATGAGAGTGGAATGAGAGAGGGGGGATGAGAGTGGAATGAGAGAGGGGGGATGAGAGTGGAATGAGAGAGGGGGGATGAGAGTGGAATGAGAGAGGGGGGATGACAGTGGAATGAGAGAGGGGGGATGAGAGAGGGGGTTGGAGAGGGGGGATGGAGAGTGGAATGAGAGAGGGGGGGATGAGAGTGGAATGAGAGAGGGGGGATGAGAGAGGGGGGTTGGAGAGTGGAATGAGAGAGGGGGTTGGAGAGGGGGATGAGAGAGTGGGGATGAGAGAGGGGGGATGCGAGATGGTGTTTGGAGAGTGGGATGAGAGAGGGGGTTGGAGAGTGGGATGAGAGAGGGGGATGAGAGGGGGAATGAGAGGGGGGAATGAGAGAGGGGGATGAGAGATGGTGTTTGGAGAGTGGGATGAGAGAGGGGGGATGACTTAGAATGTGTCCCAACTACTGACTGGCCCCTTGTTACTGAGCAACACAACTACTGACATCATCAGGCTGCCTGTTACTGAGCAACACAACTACTGACATTACTGAGCAAACACAACTACTGACATCATCAGGCTGCTTGTTACTGAGCAACACAACTAGACATCATCAGGCTGTTGTTACTGAGCAACACAACTGGACATCATCAGGCTGCTTGTTACTGAGCAACACAACTACTGACATCATCAGGCTGCTTGTTACTGAGCAACACAACTACTGACATCATCAGGCTGCTTGTTACTGAGCAACACAACTACTGACATCATCAGGCTGCTTGTTACTGAGCAACACAACTACTGACATCATCAGGCTGCTTGTTACTGAGCAACACAACTACTGACATCATCAGGCTGCTTGTTACTGAGCAACACAACTACTGACATCATCAGGCTGCTTGTTACTGAGCAACACAACTACTGACATCATCAGGCTGCTTGTTACTGAGCAACACAACTACTGACATCATCAGGCTGCTTGTTACTGAGCAACACAACTACTGACATCATCAGGCTGCTTGTTACTGAGCAACACAACTACTGACATCATCAGGCTGCTTGTTACTGAGCAACACAACTACTGACATCATCAGGCTGCTTGTTACTGAGCAACACAACTACTGACATCATCAGGCTGCTTGTTACTGAGCAACACAACTACTGACATCATCAGGCTGCTTGTTACTGAGCAACACAACTACTGACATCATCAGGCTGCTTGTTACTGAGCAACACAACTACTGACATCATCAGGCTGCTTGTTACTGAGCAACACAACTACACTACTGACATCATCAGGTTGCTTGTTACTGAGCAACACAACTACTGACATCATCAGGCTGCTTGTTACTGAGCAACACAACTACTGACATCATCAGGCTGCTTGTTACTGAGCAACACAACTACTGACATCATCAGGCTGCTTGTTACTGAGCAACACAACTACTGACATCATCAGGTTGCTTGTTACTGAGCAACACAACTACTGACATCATCAGGTTGCTTGTTACTGAGCAACACAACTACTGACATCATCAGGCTGCTTGTTACTGAGCAACACAACTACTGACATCATCAGGTTGCTTGTTACTGAGCAACACAACTACACTACTGACATCATCAGGTTGCTTGTTACTGAGCAACACAACTACTGACATCATCAGGCTGCTTGTTACTGAGCAACACAACTACTGACATCATCAGGTCAGAGCAACACAACTGCATCAGGTTGTTGTTACTGAGCAACACAACTACTGACATCATCAGGTTGCTTGTTACTGAGCAACACAACTACTGACATCATCAGGCTGCTTGTTACTGAGCAACACAACTACTGACATCATCAGGCTGCTTGTTACTGAGCAACACAACTACTGACATCATCAGGTTGCTTGTTACTGAGCAACACAACTACTGACATCATCAGGCTGCTTGTTACTGAGCAACACAACTACTGACATCATCAGGCTGCTTGTTACTGAGCAACACAACTACTGACATCATCAGGCTGCTTGTTACTGAGCAACACAACTACTGACATCATCAGGCTGCTTGTTACTGAGCAACACAACTACTGACATCATCAGGCTGCTTGTTACTGAGCAACACAACTACTGACATCATCAGGCTGCTTGTTACTGAGCAACACAACTACACTACTGACATCATCAGGTTGCTTGTTACTGAGCAACACAACTACTGACATCATCAGGCTGCTTGTTACTGAGCAACACAACTACTGACATCATCAGGCTGCTTGTTACTGAGCAACACAACTACTGACATCATCAGGTTGCTTGTTACTGAGCAACACAACTACTGACATCATCAGGCTGGACAGTTACTACTGAGCATCACAGGCTGACATCATCAGGCTGCTTGTCACTGGCAACACAACTACTGGACATCATCAGGCTGTATGTTACTGAGCAACACAACTACTACAAAGGCTGCTTGTTACTGAGCAACACAACTTTGACATCATCAGGCTGCTTGTTACTGAGCAACACAACTACACTACTGACATCATCAGGCTGCTTGTTACTGAGCAACACAACTACTGACATCATCAGGCTGCTTGTTACTGAGCAACACAACTACACTACTGACATCATCAGGCTGCTTGTTACTGAGCAACAGGCTACTGACATCATCAGGCCTTGTTACTGAGCACACAACTACTGACATCATCAGGCTGCTTGTTACTGAGCACCACAACTGACATCATCAGGCTGCTTGTTACTGAGCCACAACTACTGACATCATCAGGCTGCTTGTTACTGAGCAACACAACTACTGACATCATCAGGCTGCTTGTTACTGAGCAACACAGCACTACTGACTTGTTATCATACTGACATCATCAGGACTGGGACACAACTACACTACTGACATCATCAGGCTGCTTGTTACTGAGCAACACAACTACTGACATCATCAGGTTGCTTGTTACTGAGCAACACAACTACACTACTGACATCATCAGGTTGCTTGTTACTGAGCAACACAACTACTGACATCATCAGGTGCTTGTTACTGAGCAACACAACTACTGACATCATCAGGCTGCTTGTTACTGAGCAACACAACTACTGACATCATCAGGTTGTTGTTACTGAGCAACCAACTACTTCATCAGGCTGCGTTACTGAGCAACACAACTACTGACATCATCAGGCTGCTTGTTACTAGCAACACAACTCCTACGACATCATCAGGTTGCTTGTTACTGAGCAACACAACTACTGGCATCATCAGGTTGCTTGTTACTACTGAGGCTGCTTGTTACTGACACAACACACTACTGACATCATCAGGCTGCTTGTGAGCAACACAACTACTGACATCATCAGGCTGCTTGTTACTGAGCAACCAACATCATCAGTGCTTGTTACCTGACATCATCAGGTTGCTTGTTACTGAGCAACACAACTACTGACACATCAGGCTGCTCTATTGGACATCATCAGGCTGTTTCTGCAACACAACTACTGACATCATCAGGCTGCTTGTTACTGGCAACACAACTACTGACATCATCAGGCCCATCATCAGGCTGCTTGTTACTGAGCAACACAACTACTGACATCATCAGGCTGCTGTTACTGAGCAACACAACTACTGACATCATGCACTACTGTTAGACCAGAGTGGCATCATCAGGCTGCTTCCCTGAGCGCAACACACACTGACATCATGCCGGCCAGAGTGGCACCCTACTTCACCCCCTGGCTGTCACTTCCTGTTCCTATGCACTACTGTCAGAGACCAGAGTGAGCACTATGACATCCAGGCTGCTTGTTACTACTGTAGACCAGGAACTGCTTGTTACTATCACCCTATTCCCTACGTTAGTGGCACTACTGTAGACCAGAGTGGCACCCTATTCCCTACGTAGTGCACTACTGTAGACCAGAGTGGCACCCTATTCCCTATGTAGTGGACTACTGTAGACCAGAGTGGCACCCTATTCCCTGCGTAGTGCACTACTGTAGACCAGAGTGGCACCCTATTCCCTACGTAGTGGACTACTGTAGACCAGAGTGGCACCCTATTCCCTACGTAGTGCACTACTGTAGACCAGAGTGGCACCCTATTCCCTACGTAGTGGACTACTGTAGACCAGAGTGGCACCCTATTCCCTACGTAGTGCACTACTGTAGACCAGAGTGGCACCCTATTCCCTACATAGTGGACTACTGTAGACCAGAGTGGCACCCTATTCCCTACGTAGTGGACTACTGTAGACCAGAGTGGCACCCTATTCCCTACGTAGTGGACTACTGTAGACCAGAGTGGCACCCTATTCCCTACGTAGTGGACTACTGTAGACCAGAGTGGCACCCTATTCCCTACGTAGTGGACTACTGTAGACCAGAGTGGCACCCTATTCCCTACGTAGTACACTACTGTAGACCAGAGTGGCACCCTATTCCCTACGTAGTGGACTACTGTAGACCAGAGTGGCACCCTATTCCCTACGTAGTGGACTACTGTAGACCAGATTGGCACCCTATTCCCTACGTAGTACACTACTGTAGACCAGAGTGGCACCCTATTCCCTAATGAAGTGGACTACTGTAGACCAGAACGGCACTCTATTCCCTACGTAGTACACTACTGTAGACCAGAATGGCACCCTATTCCCTACGTAGTGGACTACTGTAGACCAGAGTGGTACCCTATTCCCTACGTAGTGGACTACTGTAGACCAGAGTGGCACCCTATTCCCTACGTAGTGGACTACTGTAGACCAGAGTGGCACCCTATTCCCTACGTAGTGCACTACTGTAGACCAGAGTGGCACCCTATTCCCTACGTAGTGCACTACTGTAGACCAGAGTGGCACCCTATTCCCTACGTAGTGCACTACTGTAGACCAGAGTGGCACCCTATTCCCTACGTAGTGCACTACTGTAGACCAGCGTGGCACCCTATTCCCTACGTAGTGCACTACTGTAGACCAGAGTGGCACCCTATTCCCTACGTAGTGCACTACTGTTCGCCAGGGTCCAAAGGGCTCTGGTAGTATTTTATTAGGATCTACAGAGAAACAGGATAACATTAGGAAAGCAGTCCCAGCCTACCTTGGATCTCCCCCCTCTCCCTCTACCTCTTTCTCCCCCTTCTCCCTCCCTCTCTCCATCCCCCCTCTCCCCGTGTGTGACAGAGACAAAACAGGGGCTGCTGACATTTGTTATAAATCAATGGCAATTTCATCAGAGAGACTGTAGGCCTGTCAGCCTCCCCCACTCCATCTGTTTTCACTTCGTTTTCACTTCTCTCTACCTCCTACCGTTCAGAGTCCTCCACCCCCTCTACTCTACCTCCTGGTAGTATTTCTACTCTACCTCCACCCAGGATAACATTACCTCCACTACCCCCTACCTCCACCCCCTCTCCCTCTACCTCCACCCCCTCACTCCCCCCTCCTCCACCCCTCTACTCCCCGTGTGACAGACCCAAAACAGGGGCTGCTGACATCTACCTAAATCAACTACCCCTTTCTCCACCCCTCCCTCAGCCTCCCCACTACCCCCTGTTTCCACCCCCCCTCTCTCTACCTCCACCCCCTCTACTCCACTACCCCCCTACCTCCCCCCTACTACCTCCCCCTACCTCCACCCCCTCACTACCCCCTCTACCTCCACCCCCTCTCTACCTCCCTACCCCCCTACCTCCACCCCCTCTACTCTACCTCCACCCCTCCTCTACCTCCCCCCTACCTCCACCCCCTCCTCTACCTCCCACCCCCACCCTCCTCACACACCCCCCTCCCCCTACCTCACACCCCCCTCTACCTCCACCCCCTCTCACTACCCCCTCCCTCCACCCCCCCCTCCCCCCCTCACTACCCCCCTACCTCCATCCCTCCACCCCTCCTCCCTCACTCCACCCCCTCTCTACCTCCACCCCCCTCACCTCACCCCCTCTACCCCCCCCTCACTACCTACCTCCACCCCCTCCTCTACCCCCCCTACCTCCACCTCCTCACCCCCCCTACCTCCACCCTCCTCACTACCCCCCTACCTCTGCCTCCACCCCCCCTCTACTACCCCCCCCTCACTACCCCCCCCTCTACCTCCCCCTCCCCCCCCCTCTACCTCCACCCCCTACCCCCACTACCTCCACCCCCTC
>NW_026287642.1:0-11529 GCF_023373465.1 Oncorhynchus keta | reverse complement strand
TGTGTGTGTGTGTGTGTGTGTGTGTGTGTGTGTGTGTGTGTGTGTGTGTGTGTGTGTGTGTGTGTGTGTGTGTGTGTGTGTGTGTGTGTGTGTGTGTGTGTGTGTGTGTGTGTGTGTGTGTGTGTGTGTGTGTGTGTGTGTGTGTGTGTGTGTGTGTGTGTGTGTGTGTGTGTGTGTGTGTGTGTGTGTGTGTGTGTGTGTGTGTGTGTGTGTGTGTGTGTGTGTGTGTGTGTGTGTGTGTGTGTGTGTGTGTGTGTGTGTGTGTGTGTGTGTGTGTGTGTGTGTGTGTGTGTGTGTGTGTGTGTGTGTGTGTGTGTGTGTGTGTGTGTGTGTGTGTGTGTGTGTGTGTGTGTGTGTGTGTGTGTGTGTGTGTGTGTGTGTGTGTGTGTGTGTGTGTGTGTGTGTGTGTGTGTGTGTGTGTGTGTGTGTGTGTGTGTGTAGGATAGACCACCTACTCAGACCGATTCCAGCAGGTAAACATGCATTTCCATTTTACTTAGAATTATTCTCCAATTGTTGTACAAGTGTCATTTTAAATAATTAATCAAAATAATACCTCCTTAGTACCAGTCAGGTCCTGGACGACGGCATAAGAGGGTCGTTAGATACTATTGACGGTGCAGGGTAAGTGTTTTTCCATATCTGTAAGATCTTTGTTGTTTTCAGTTATTTTCCACTATATGTCTCCTCTCTTCTTATTCTATCTATCACAGGCGGAGAGAAAAGAAGCTGAACTGCTTCACGCTGTTATTCAATGACCTAAAGCTGGAGAAACAGGTGGGAGTTTTAATGCTGCTGTTTTTCATTTGTTGTGTAATAGTTGTGTTTTGTGACATGTCTGTGTGTTAGATTTGTCTTTTGAAGTGTGGTGTTAATGTCTGTGTCGTATGTTGTGATCGGTCTGGTATTACAGTACACTCCTAAAAAATAAGGCTGCTTTGTGGTTCTATATAGAACCCACAAATTATTTGTTTATCCAATCGTTTGGTTATTGTATGAGGATCAATTTAGACAAAATGCTGACTGTACAATTTGGCTATCTGACAAAAATATTGCCAGAACTGTTTTATCAAGCTAGTGAGCAGCGAGCTAACAACGAACTAAGCTAGCAAGTACAGTTCATAATGAACAATCTCAGTTGAAACTGGTTAAGGAGAGGTCTGGGTTAACTTTTTCTTTTAATGTACGGACTGCGAAATCACTAGCCCTGATGCCAATACAGGTCCCGTTTGGCTAATATCTCATCTGTCAGGATCATGGCTGCATTTCAAACACTTAACAGACACACCCTCTCCCCCTCAGCCCTCAAATTAAGTGGACACTTCTGATAACGTTTCATGACGTGTGACGAGTATACACTTACAGGGCAAGGGGCGAGGGAGGGAGGAAGGAATTATTATTTTTAATGGACCGAAATTCGTCATCCCACGTTGATTGTGTTTTCAACCACCGCTTGTGGGTGCTTTATATGCGCGACTGTCACGATCATCGTAGTGATGTGAATACATCTTTTTAATGAAAAATGAAAAAACACAAAGTACACTAAACAAACAAACAAACTAACAAACTAACAAAATAACAAACTAACAAAATAACCGCTATCAAAACGGAGTGCAAACATGCAACATCACATAGACAATAACCCACGAACCAATATACAAAACAGGCTACCTAAATATGGTTCCCAATCAGAGACAAGACAAACACCTGCCACTGATTGAGAACCATATCAGGCCAAAACACATAGAAACAGACTAACTAGACATGCAACATAGAATGCCCACTCATATCACATCCTGACCAAACAAAACACAGAAACAAAACACGCAAATCAAATCAAATGTATATATACATAGCCCTTCGTACATCAGCTGATATCTCAAAGTGCTGTACAGAAACCCAGCCTAAAACCCCAAACAGCAAGCAATGCAGGTGTAGAAGCACGGTGGCTAGGAAAAACTCCCTAGAAAGGCCAAAACCTAGGAAGAAACCTAGAGAGGAACCAGGCTATGTGGGGTGGCCAGTCCTCTTCTGGCTGTGCCGGGTGGAGATTATAACAGAACATGGCCGAGATGTTCAAATGTTCATAAATGACCAGCATGGTCCAATAATAATAAGGCAGAACAGTTGGAACTGGAGCAGCAGCACGGCCAGGTGGACTGGGGACAGCAAGAAGTCATCATGTCAGGTAGTCCTGTGGCATGGTCCTAGGGCTCAGGTCCTCCGAGAGAAAGAAAGAGAGAAAGAGAGAATTAGTGAGAGTATGAACGGTATGAGGACGGTATGAAAGAGCCCCAGTAAGCCAGTGACTCAGCCTGTGACAACACAGAGGCGGATGCAAGATGCAAGCAACGATGGTTTAATGAATACAGTTTACAACAGCAACAGGACAGACAGACTGTACTTAGACGGAATCCGACCCAGGGACTAGGGCGCATCTTCCAATGATAGCGTGCTGAGAAATCCAGGGGAGTGTGTCCGGATGGGTAGGAAGGAGCACAGCAGATAATCCACACAAGGACGGCGAGAGAAGAGCACAGACACACGACACAACCTCAGGGAAGTAACAACGATCTGACAACAAGAAACACTGGTTACAGAACATATAAAGGGAAGATAAGTGGTTCCAGCTGGCGCAGACAATCAGGCCGAGATTGGGAACCACGCCCACACAAACACGGGAGAGAGGGAGAGAGAGAGAGAGAGAGAGAGAGAGAGAAAGAGAGAGAGAGAAAGAGAGAGAGAGAGAGAAAGAGAGAGAAAGAGAGAGAAAGAGAGAAAGAGAGAGAAAGAGAAAGGGAGGCAGTGGATTCATGAACCGTGACAATACCCCCCCCCCCCCTAGGAACGCCTCTTGGCGTTCCCAGGCGAATTTACCTGTCGATTGAAATCATCGATAAGGGAGTGATCCAGAATGTCCCTAGCAGGTACCCAACTTCTCTCCTCCGGGCCGTAACCCTCCCAGTCCACCAGGTACTGGAATCCGCGTCCCCTCCTTCTAGAGTCCAAAATACGATTGACAGAAAAGGTGGGTTCCCATCAACAAGTCGGGCGGCGGGGGAACCGGGACCGGCGGGTTAATGCGTGCCTGAAACACAGGTTTTATTTTAGACACATGAAAGGTAGGATGAATTCTCCTATACGCTGAGGAAGCTTGAGCCGACCGCCACCGGACTAATGATCCTGATGACTTTGAACGGGCCGATAAATTTGGGGGCAAGCTTGTTCAAACGGATCGGAGTGGAATGTTCTTAGTAGAAAGCCACACTCTTTGGCCAACGACGTATACCGGAGGCTTCGACCGGTGGCGATCGGCCTTAGCCTGGTGCGCGCCCCCACCCGGAGAAGAGTCTCACGGGCTCTGCTCCATGCGTGACGGCACCTCTGGATGAAAGCGTGAGCGGAAGGAACAGTGACCTCGGACTCCGTACTGGGAAAGATAGGTGGCTGGTAACCTAAACTACACTCAAACGGGAGAGAGACCCGTAGCTGCCACTGGCAACGAATTGTGAGCGTACTCAACCATAGAGAGTTGTTGGCTCCAGGAAGAGGGATTCTTAGAAACCAAACATCGCAACACTCTCTCCAAATCCTGGTTGGCCCTCTCCGTTTGACCGTTGCTCTGGGGATGAAACCCTGAAGACAGGCTGACACTCGCTCCCAGTAACCTACAAAACTCTTGCCAAAACTTGGACACAAATTGGGGCCCCCTGTCAGAAACTACGTCCATCGGCAGGCCATGTAAGCGAAAGACGTGATCGACGACAGCTACCGCTGTCTCCTTGGCAGATGGTAATTTAGGCAAGGGAATAAAATGAGCTGCCTTCGAGAACCGGTCCACCACGGTCAACACCACCGTCTTGCCCTGGGAGGGCGGGAGGGCGGTAACAAAATCTAGCGCGATGTGGGACCAGGGTCTCGAAGGGACCGACAGCGGTTGGAGTAACCCATCTGGGGTCGATTAGAAGTCTTCCCAGTGGCACAAACCGAGCAAGCCAAGACAAACTGTGAATGTCACGAGCCATCAGTGGCCACCAAAAGCGTTGCTTAACCAAAAGCTAGTGCGGCTGACTCTGGATGACACGCTACATTGGAGCAATGCCCCCACCGAATAACATCGGACCGACACCCTCCGGCACAAACAACCGATTAGGCGGGCAACCGGGCGGAGGCGTTACCCCTTCTAAGGCCGTTTTGACCTCGATTCAACCTCCCATGTGAGTGTGGATACTACTAGGGTCCCGGGTAGGATGCACTCGGGAGTGGATGGGCGTTGGAATGGTCAAAAATGCGAAAGGGAATCGGGTTTGACATTCTGGAACCCGGGCGATACGAGAGAGAGAAGTCAAACGTCCGAAAAGAGTGCCCACCGCGCCTGCCTGGAGTTGAGTCGCTTGGCGGTTCTGATATATTCCAAATTTTTGTGATCGGTCCAAACTATAAAAGGTACCCCGAACCCTCTAACCAATGGCGCCACTCCTCCAGTGCTAACTTCACTGCCAACAACTCTCTGTTGCCAATGTCGAGTTGCGTTCCGCAGGTGATAACCGATGGGAAAGGAACGCACAAGGGTGCATCTTGTCGTCAGAAGAGGAACGTTGGGAAAGTACCGCACCTACCCCCACCTCTGAAGCGTCCACCTCTACTACGAACTGACGCGAGGGATCGGGAGCTATGAGGATGGGAGCCGAAACAAAGCGGCTCTTGAGTTTGGCGAATGCAGCCTCGGCTGTATCGGACCACCTGAACGTCACTCTGGGGAGGTTAAGGCGGTAAGAGGAGCGACTATCTGACTAAAGTTGCGAACGAAACGCCGGTAGAAATTGGCGAATCCCAGAAACCTCTGTAGGGCCTTACGGGAATCTGGGCTTGGCCAATCCACCACAGCCTTAACCTTGTCAGGATCCATGCGAATACCTTCAGTCGAGACGATGTAACCTAGGAATGGAACGGATTGTGCATGAAAATGCATTTCTCCGTCTTGACAAAAAGTCCATTCTCCAACAACCTCTGAAGCACTCGTCTGACGTGCTGAACGTGTTCCTGGAGAGAAGAAGAAAAAAATCAGTATGTCATCCAGGTAAACATATATGAACTGATCAATCATATCTCTCAGCACGTCATTGACGAGTGCCTGAAAACCGCTGGGGAGTTGGATAGCCCAAAAGGCATGACCAAATATTCGAAGTGCCCTCTGGGGGTGTTAAACGCGGTCTTCCATTCGTCCCCCTTATGCGAACCAAATGATATGCATTACGTAAATCCAACTTAGTGAACACGGATGCTCCCTGTAACCTTTCAAAGGCTGAGGACATCAACGGTAAGGGATAGGTATTCTTCACTGTGATGTTATTCAACCCACGGTAATCAACGCAAGGACGCAGAGATCCGTCCTTCTTCCCCACAAAGAAGAACCCCGCCCCCGCTGGAGAAGAGGAAGGACGAATGAATCCAGATGCCAGAGAATCAGAGATGTATCTCTCCATAGCCTCCCTCTCAGGAACAGAGAGTGAATATAACTTGCCTTTAGGCGGAGACTCACCTGGCAATAATTCTATTGCACAGTCATAGGGACGATGCGGAGGAAGAGAAGCAGCACGGGACTTACTGAACACCTCCTTCAGGTCGAGGTATTCAACGGGCACGTTAGACAAATCCACTGCCTCCTCTAGAAACACAGAATCAGACACAGACGAACAGGCAGACACTAAACAGGACTCAAGACACTTGTTACTCCACATGGATATAGAGTTATGACCCCAGTCAACTCTGGGGTTGTGTTGGGTGAGCCAAGGGTGGCCGAGGACTAATGGTGCAAGGGTGAGTCCATGAGTAGAAATGATAGTGTCTCAGTGTGATTGCCAGAAGTGATGAGTGTGATAGGTTCAGTGGTGTGAGAAATGTTGGGGAGTTCTTGACCATTGAGAGCGTTGACGGATATCTTGTGCGTGAGTGAGGTGATAGGAATCTGAGTTTGTGAGCGAGCTTGAAGTCCATGAAATTACCCTCTGCTCCTGAGTCCAGTAAGGCTTGGGTGTCGTGCGTGTGGGTGGCCCATCTTAGTCTTACCGGGAGGAGAGTAGATGATGAGGTCTTCTCTGTGGTGACACCACCCGATAGTAGCCTCATGTTTACTACCGGGCCTGATCTTTTACCGGGCAGGAGTGGATAAAGTGGCCCGCTCTACCACAGTAGAGACAGAGTCCTTGGGATCTCCGCCTCTCCCTCTCTTCCCGGGAGAGGCGAGCTCTCCCCAGCTGCATGGGTTCGTGAGCGGAGGCTGAACTGGCCGTGTTCCCGCCGCTGGCATGCCCGCCCTCCGTGTCGTTATACGGTCTGTTAGGGCATGCTCGGCGGCCAATACGACTCAGACGAGCGTCGACCCTCAAGGCTAGTTCCACTAGTCCGTTTAAACTCCTGGGAAGGTCCAGAACATAAATCTCCTTCTGGATCCGGTCCTCCAGCCCATGCAGGAACATGTCCCACTGCGCCTCCTCGTTCCACTGACACTCTGCGGCCAGAGTGCGGAATTGGATGGAGTATTCCGATACTGAACGGTCTCCTTGGCGAAGGTCAGCGAGTAGTCTGGCCGCCTCCCTACCCGCCACGGCCCGATCGAAGACCCTTCTCATCTCCTCGGAGAGTGTCTGGAAAGAGGTGCAGCATGGGTCCTGGTTCGCCCACACCGCCGTTCCCCAAAGGGCCGCTTTGCCTGATAGCAGTGTGAGTACGAATGCTACCTTAGACTGTTCACGGTTGAAGGTCCGTGGCTGCAACGAGAAATGCATGGAACATCTCGTAAGAAAGGCTCTGCAATAGTCAGGATCACCTGAATAACCCTCTGGTGTCGGTAGCCGTGGCTCTAGCTGGGAATCCGGCTCTGGCGGGGCGGGTTGAACTGCCGGTGTAGGTGGCGTGGCGGAACCCCTCAGATGGTGTAATTGTTGGATCAGCTGGGCTACCTGCGTCGCAAGGGCTTGTACTGCCTGACCGGTGCTGGAGATGTTCTCCTCTTGTTGATCCATTCTCGTGATACTGCGGGAAATGAATTCGGTCAGACTCGTTGAACTCGCTGCATCCATGGACTGGTCAGATCGTTCTGTGACAACACAGAGGCGGATGCAAGATGCAAGCAACGATGGTTTAATGAATACAGTTTACAACAGCAACAGGACAGACAGACTGTACTTAGACGGAATCCGACCCAGGGACTAGGGCGCATCTTCCAATGATAGCGTGCTGAGAAATCCAGGGGAGTGTGTCCGGATGGGTAGGAAGGAGCACAGCAGATAATCCACACAAGGACGGCGAGAGAAGAGCACAGACACACGACACAACCTCAGGGAAGTAACAACGATCTGACAACAAGAAACACTGGTTACAGAACATATAAAGGGAAGATAAGTGGTTCCAGCTGGCGCAGACCATCAGGCCGAGATTGGGAACCACGCCCACACAAACACGGGAGAGAGGGAGAGAGGGAGAGAGAGAGAGAGAGAGAGAGAGAGAGAGAGAGAGAAAGAGAGAGAGAGAGAGAGAAAGAGAGAGAAAGAGAGAGAGAGAGAAAGAGAGAGAAAGAGAGAAAGAGAGAGAAAGAGAAAGAGAAAGGGAGGCAGTGGATTCATGAACCGTGACACAGCCCCTGTAATAGGGTTAGAGGCAGAGAATCCCAGTGGAAAGAGGGGAACCGGCCAGGCAGAGACAGCAAGGGCGGTTCGTTGCTCAAGAGCCTTTCCGTTCACCTTCCCACTCCTGGGCCAGACTACACTCAATCATATGACCCACTGAAGAGATGAGTCTTCAGTAAAGACTTAAAGGTTGAGACCGAGTTTGCGTCTCTTACATGGGTAGGCAGACCATTCCATAAAAATTGAGCTCTATAGGAGAAAGCCCTGCCTCCAGCTGTTTGCTTAGAAATTCTAGGGACAATTAGGAGGCCTGCGTCTTGTGACCGTAGCGTACGTGTAGGTATGTACGGCAGGACCAAATCAGAGAGATAGGTAGGAGCAAGCCCATGTAATGCTTTGTAGATTAGCAGTAAAACCTTGAAATCAGCCCTTGCCTTGACAGGAAGCCAGTGTAGGGAGGCTAGCACTGGAGTAATATGATACATTTTTTTGTTTCTAGTCAGGATTCTAGCAGCCGTATTTAGCACTAACTGAAGTTTATTAAGTGCTTTAACCGGGTAGCCGGAAAGTAGAGCATTGCAGTAGTCTAACCTAGAAGTGACAAGAGCATGGATACATTTTTCTGCATCATTTTTGGACAGAAAGTTTCTGATTTTTGCAATGTTACGTAGATGGAAAAATTGTCCTTGAAATGGTCTTAATATGTTCTTCAAAAGAGAGATCAGGGTCCAGAGTAACGCCGAGGTCCTTCACAGTTTTATTTGAGACGACTGTACAACCATTAAGATTAATTGTCAGATTCAACAGAGGATCTCTTTGTTTCTTGGGACCTAGAACAATCATCTCTGTTTTGTCCGAGTTTAAAAGTAGAAAGTTTGCAGCCATCCATAAAGTTAACATTATGTTTTCGAATGACATCCCCAAGAGGTAAAATATATAGTGAAAACAAAAGTGGTCCTAAAACGGAACCTTGAGGAACACCGAAATTCACAGTTGATTTGTCAGAGGACAAACCATTCACAGAGACAAACTGATATCTTTCCGACAGATATGATCTAAACCAGGTCAGAGCAAATAATGGTCAGAGTGTGACAGCGGCAGTCAATTATGATTGCATGTCTACTTTTATTAACTATATCATTATTAATATATGCCTACTGTATGAAAGCTAGCAAATTAATTAGCTACCTAACGTTCGCCTGCTTAGCTGGAACTTTTGAAGAAGGAAAATGTTTGATTTCTACAATTTCCAAAAGCTAACCAAACAAAAACATCATTACTTTTACGAAACATGTTTATGCATTAGTAGCACAATTTGTAACTTATTTACAATAGTTTTTACTTACACTTACTTGTATGTTGACTCCATATTGATGTTGAGGTTTTAAGTTTTGGCAGACTTTTCTTTGCGGATTTACAATCATCGCGAATTGAAATATGGGGCGTTTCAGGCCCCGAAGGGAACATAAATGGACACTCAAATTCCATTAAAAAACGAGGGCTGAGGGGCTTATGTTGCAAACTTCCCTTGCTTGGCTAATCATTTGGACTGACGACAAATATCGCCACGGGGATTCCCCCAAGGGCATAAGGCGAGGATCAGTGGACGAGGGTGTGTCTTTTATGAATTTGAAATGAAGCCCATGGCAATTCCCTCAGCCCTATGTTCCCTCAGCCCCATGTTCCCTCAGGTCTAACTTCTAAACCAGGGGTCGTCAAACCAAATGGGAGGGAGAGCCATTTTCCAACTTCATGTCGTCACCAGTGATTCAATATTTCAGTAGGTCCTAGGCCATATGAGTTGACACATTTGATCCAATCATTATATAAATGTGTTGAGTAGATGCTGAGATCCATTTTTTTCTTCTTCTGGAAATGCAATGCGGGCCGCTGTAATATTGACATAGTGATTGAACATGTTCAGTAGGTCCCATATCCTTACATGAAATAATCCGCATGTTCTACATTATAACAATAAGCATTTGAGCCTATTTTGATTGGAATTGGTTCATTGGATCCTGAGGAACATAGGGCTGAGGGAACATAGGGCTGAGGGAACACAGGGCTGAGGGAACATAGGGCTGAGGGAACATAGGGCTGAGGGAACACAGGGCTGAGGGAACATAGGGCTGAGGGAACATAGGGCTGAGGGAACATAGGGCTGAGGGAACATAGGGCTGAGGGAACACAGGGCTGAGGGAACACAGGGCTGAGGGAACATAGGGCTGAGGGAACATAGGGCTGAGGGAACATAGGGCTGAGGGAACATAGGGCGGACTCCCTTCTGTCAAACTTGATTGCAGTTTCGGCAGCACTGACAGCTATATTAATGACATGACATTTCCAAACCTATTATGACTGACTGTTGTGTTAGTTCGGTGTATCTGATGTAATGGTGGTGTACCTGTTGTTGTGACTAATTTATTAGTGGGAATTATATCTGAGTTGTGTTTGGTATTATAGGGTTGTGTGTTGTCTGTGTAATGATATAGGCTAATGGTGTTGTCTGTTGTGTGTGTGTTGCAGTTTCGTCTCTCAGAGGTCAAAGGTCTACACCAGTCAGTAGGCTGCATGGCTCTCATCTTCGTGTTCCTGTTTACTGTCCAAATGCTCGTCTCCGAGAAGTGAGTATCCCGTGCGTGAGGTACAAAAAACCTTCAACGCACATTATGCACACACAAAAACCCAAACACATACTGCTGTTTTGATGCAAATGCCAACGTCACAATGCAAACTCATGCAAATGGAGCAGAGAACGGAAGAAAAGGAATTTGCGTTTTGCACTAACTGTGAGCATCAACCACAAACAACATCCAGATAAAAGGAGAGGTGGGGGGCGAGGTGTCGAGGCCTGAGGACCGAATGGAGAGAAATTGAGACTTAATTTCATTGCTCTCGCTCTTTCTCTCATTCTCATTCTCTCTCTCTCTCTCTCTCTCTCTCTCTCTCTCTCTCTCTCTCTCCCAGAAACTTTCACATGGCTGTAATGGGTATGGTGTCACCTTCCCTGTTCTAGTGTTGCTTCTCTCTGTGGTCTGCACGGGACACCTCAAGGTAACACTAAACCTAACCCCCACCACGGCTCAACCCTAGCTGCATGTTTCTCTTGAACATTTCTAACCAGGTATTTCTGTGTAAGTGTTTTAGAGATGGCGCTCTAAAATCCCTCTCAGTCTACAGTGGGTGACGCGCTGTCGCAAGGAGTGGCCACAAGGCCTGCGGCACGTTACTGCTGGTCTGCCTTTGTCTACTCATCACCTTGCTTATGGCCATACTGAACTTTGTGAGTCAGCACACACACACATACGCACAACTATATAAAATCCATGTACATTGGCACACTCTGACAGATACACACACCCATTGTGTTTTTCACCCCAGTTCTTTCTACCTGGAGACAACTGTGCCTCCAACTCGTACAACACATCACAACTACAGAACCTCAACCTGTACACCGTCCCTGTAAGTTCCTAATCAACCAATCTGCATTTGCATGTAGTGTAATGGATACACTTGTCACACAGTGCATAAAACTACACTTGGGCCCTATTATCGGTAATTGGTAATATCAATATATTTTTCTCTTTCTCTTCTCTCCTCTCTCCCCATCTGTGTCTGTCTGTCTGTCCATACCCCCCTCCCCACCTGGCAGTATTACCTGTACCGCTGCCTGCTGGCCATGCTAGGTGTGGTGGTGTTTGTGAGACGTGCCTGTCCGTCAAGGTGTTGCTCCTCACACTGGCTGTAGTAGTCTACCTGTCTCTCTTTCCTCTACGTCTCGCACCTCGCTCAGACTGTTACATGGCCCTGCTCTACAACGATACAAAGTGAGACTAACACACACACGTTGTTCCACAACAGTCCTTCTCAAATAGTGGGTGCGCCACCCCGGGGGCTTGGA
>NW_026287641.1:0-12858 GCF_023373465.1 Oncorhynchus keta | reverse complement strand
AGTCATGGCTCTATTTAATACTGTGTGTTTCCAGCCTCTGTTCTGGACCTGGGGACTGGGAAGAGAACCTCTGGTTTGTTTCTCTTGTGTTAGTTCTTGATGAGAGTTCTGAACTATGTTGCCAACTGCTTGAACAGACAGTTTGGTACCTTCAACCTCTTCTTCTTCTTTTGGGTACCTTCTGGAGTCAACACATCAACACCTTCATTAATAAAGACCAATTGTGATGAGGTCAACATCAACACCTTCACACAAAGACTAATAGTATGGGGTCAACACCTCACAAAGACCAATAGTGATGATAATAACAGCATCAACACCTTCACACAAAGACCAGTAGCGGATGAGGTCAAACACATCAACACCTTTCACACAAAGACCAATAGTGATGCAGTCAACACATCAACACCTTCACACAAAGACCAATAGTGATGAGGTCAACACCTCAAATTAATTCCTTCACACAAAGACCAATAGTGATGAGAACACCTTCACACAAAGACCAATAGTGATGCAGTCAACACCTCAACACCTTCACACAAAGACCCAATAGCGATGAGGTCAACACATCAACACCTTCACACAAAGACCAATGTGGCGAGGGTCAACACATCAACACCTTCACACAAAGACCAACAGCGGGCGATAGTCAACACATCAACACCTTCACAAGACCACAGTGATGAGGTCAACACATCAACACCTTTCACACAAAGACCAATAGTGATGCAGTCAACACATCAATACCTTCACACAAAGACCAATAGTGATGAGTCAACACATCAACACCTTCACACAAAGACCAATAGTGATGAGGTCCAACATCAACACCTTCACAAAGACCAATAGTGATGCAGTCAACACCTCAACACCTTCACACAAAGACCAATAGCGATGCAGTCAATCTCGCCACAACTTTTTTAGCCAGGAGAGACTGACATGCCTGTTACTGACACTTGCCTTCCATGTACATCTAAGTGTACCAACTGCAATTAACCTTGGTCCAGGTGTGACAAACCCAGGGCCTGTAGGACCAGTCTGGTGGAATGAGATGTCAAGAAGACGGAGCAACGGCCTAACATGGACAGACCTCTTCCCATTTTACCAACCCATTGAATCTATGTGTTTTGGCCATGACAGCTTGGTATCTACGGTAACACCTAGCAGTTTCGCCCTCAACTTGCTCAATAGCCACATTATTCAATAATAGATCTAAATTAGGTTTAATGTTGAGCGAGGATTTGTTCCACAGGAAACACAGAGATAAATACACTGGGGAAAATAAGCGACACCTGGAGGGGGTGGAGACAATCACAAGGACAGGTGCAACAGATCAGGGCGGGACAGAAAACAGTTAGATGAATTAATTCATTTACATTTACCCCCGTTTATATATTGACCAGGTTTGTGAAATGTGAAAACTGGTTAATCATATCGATCACAACTTCCTCTATTTCAGGTTGTTCAGGTGTTTCTCTAAGCTCAGGGTTTTCTTACCAGCTACCTAGCTTACTAGTTCAACTAGTTAACCAGTTATTCACTACCTAGCTTATTAGTTCAACTAGTTAACCAGTTATTCACTACCTAGTTTACTAGTTCAACTAGTTAACCAGTTATTCACTAGCTATCTTACTAGTTCAACGAGTTAACCAGTTATTCACTACCTATCTTACTAGTTCAACTAGTTAACCAGTTATTCACTACCTATCTTACTAGTTCAACTAGTTAACCAGTTATTCACTACCTAGTTTACTAGTTCAATGAGTTAACCAGTTATTCACCACCTATCTTACTAGTTCAACTAGTTAACCAGTTATTCACTACCTATCTTACTAGTTCAACTAGTTAACCAGTTATTCACTACCTATCTTACTAGTTAACCAGTTATTCACTACCTATCTTACTAGTTCAACGAGTTAACCAGTTATTCACTACCTATCTTACTAGTTCAACTAGTTAACCAGTTATTCACTACCTAGTTTACTAGTTCAACTAGTTAACCAGTTATTCACTACCTATCTTACTAGTTCAACGAGTTAACCAGTTATTCACTACCTATCTTACTAGTTCAACTAGTTAACCAGTTATTCACTACCTATCTTACTAGTTCAACTAGTTAACCAGTTATTCACTACCTAGTTTACTAGTTCAATGAGTTAACCAGTTATTCACCACCTATCTTACTAGTTCAATGAGTTAACCAGTTATTCACCACCTATCTTACTAGTTCAACTAGTTAACCAGTTATTCACTACCTATCTTACTAGTTCAACTAGTTAACCAGTTATTCACTACCTATCTTACTAGTTAACCAGTTATTCACTACCTATCTTACTAGTTCAACGAGTTAACCAGTTATTCACTACCTATCTTACTAGTTCAACTAGTTAACCAGTTATTCACTACCTAGTTTACTAGTTCAACTAGTTAACCAGTTATTCACTACCTAGTTTACTAGTTCAACTAGTTAACCAGTTATTCACTACCTATCTTACTAGTTCAACGAGTTAACCAGTTATTCACTACCTATCTTACTAGTTCAACTAGTTAACCAGTTATTCACTACCTATCTTACTAGTTCAACTAGTTAACCAGTTATTCACTACCTAGTTTACTAGTTCAATGAGTTAACCAGTTATTCACCACCTATCTTACTAGTTCAACTAGTTAACCAGTTATTCACTACCTATCTTACTAGTTCAACTAGTTAACCAGTTATTCACTACCTATCTTACTAGTTAACCAGTTATTCACTACCTATCTTACTAGTTCAACTAGTTAACCAGTTATTCACTACCTAGTTTACTAGTTCAACTAGGTAACCAGTTATTCACTACCTAGTTTACTAGTTCAACTAGTTAACCAGTTATTCACTACCTATCTTACTAGTTCAACGAGTTAACCAGTTATTCACTACCTATCTTACTAGTTCAACTAGTTAACCAGTTATTCACTACCTATCTTACTAGTTAACCAGTTATTCACTACCTAGCTTACTAGTTAAACTAGTTAACCAGTTATTCACTACCTATCTTACTAGTTCAACGAGTTAACCAGTTATTCACTACCTATCTTACTAGTTCAACTAGTTAACCAGTTATTCACTACCTAGTTTACTAGTTCAACTAGTTAACCAGTTATTCACTACCTAGTTTATTAGTTCAACTAGTTAACCAGTTATTCACTACCTATCTTACTAGTTCAACTAGTTAACCAGTTATTCACTACCTATCTTACTAGTTCAACTAGTTAACCAGTTATTCACTACCTATCTTACTAGTTAACCAGTTATTCACTACCTAGCTTACTAGTTGAACTAGTTAACCAGTTATTCACTACCTATCTTACTAGTTAAACTAGTTAAACTAGCTGGTCTTATGATATGATATGATACGGGTTTAACCACTCAGCTGGTCTTATGATATGATATGATATGATACGGGTTTAACCACTCAGCTGGTATTATGATATGATATGATATGATATGATATGATACGGGTTTAACCACTCAGCTGGTCTTATGATATGATATATGATATGATATGATATGATATGATACGGGTTTAACCACTCAGCTGGTATTATGATATGATATGATATGATATGGGTTTAACCACTCAGCTGGTCTTATGATATGATATGATATGACATGTCAGCGTGTTCTGTGTCCAACGATGGGAGAACTACATCATGTTTTATTATATTCTATTTGTAAAGGACACAATTCTCACACCTCAAAATAAGAGATTTTTTGTGTGTTTTTATTTTGCTGATAAACTTACTGAGCTGCAAAACAAGAATAAAAATGCCTGGTTTATAATAATTAACGTGAATAAATGTGAAATATTGTCCCTGTGTAACTCAAATGACCAATCTGTTGAGAATATTCCAGTGAAAGATCATGTGAAATAACTGGCTCCAACGTGAACTCTCTATTACGGGTTTTATTGTCCAAAGCAGAGGGTCTGTCTGCCCTACTCTATCCCTATCAACAACCCTTAAAGCAGAGGGTCTGTCTGCCCTACTCTATCCCTATCAACAACCCTTAAAGCAGAGGGTCTGTCTGCCCTACTCTATCCCTATCAACAACCCTTAAAGCAGAGGGTCTGTCTGCCTTAAAGCAGAGGGTCTGTCTGCCCTACTCTATCCATATCAACAACCCTTAAAGCAGAGGGTCTGTCTGCCTTAAAGCAGAGGGTCTGTCTGCCCTACTCTATCCATATCAACAACCTTTTCCTCGAGTTTATATGGAAAAATAAACGTAAGAAGTCTGTAATAGCAAATCAAAGAGCTGCTGGTGGGTTTGATGTACTAGATTTCATTGATGTCAACAACATCTTTAACGTAAAGTGGATTTAAACATTTTAAAGAAGATTTTTGGCTCTGAATCTTTATGGGACGTCATTCCTTGTCGTATATTTTTTTACGACATTTTTTGTGGAAGTGCAACTAATTCTCAAGCAAAATGACCCATCAAACTGTCCAAATTTCACTAACAATGTGATGTTATGTCCATAACTTCTCCCCCATAAAAAACACTTCTGTGGAAAAAACAAAGATATTGTTAAAAACGATTCTTAAGTGGTTTGATAGAAATATTATATTTGCGGTAGATTCTTTTTCAGTGCTCCTGAATGGCGCAGTGGTCTAAAACACTGCATTTCAGTGCAAAAAGGGTCACTGCAGTACCTGGTTCAAATCCCAGCTGCATCACATCTGGCCGTGATTGGGAGCCCCATAGGACGGCGTACAACTGGCCCAGCGTCGTCCAGGTTCGGCTGTCATTGTAAATACGAGTTTGTTCTTATCTGACTTGCCAAGTTAAAAAATAAACGTTTAAATTTGATATAGAAGGGAAGGGAATATACTCTCTAATACAAAGTTCCTATAAACATATAACTTCCCTATAGATTATAAAGGATCGTAATTACGTATGCAAAGCAATACCTTCAGGCGTTACTCAATTAATGAAATCTCATTCGTGTTTTGGAAACCATTTTCAAGATAGATGAACACAGGTTGCCCCCTGCTGGAAGAGAAATGTAATAACACATTCTTAAACAAGGGAACTTTTTCATTTCGAACAGCAAGATCTCTCAGGGAGATCAGGGAATCAGCATGATCTCTCAGGGAGATCAGGGAATCAGCATGATCTCTCAGGGAGATCAGGGAATCAGCATGATCTCTCAGGGAGATCAGGGAATCAGCATGATCTCTCAGGGAGATCAGGGAATCGGCATGATCTCTCAGGGAGATCAGGGAATCGGCATGATCTCTCCGGGACATCAGGGAATCGGCATGATCTCTCAGGGAGATCAGGGAATCAGCATGATCTCTTAGGGAGATCAGGGAATCGGCATGATCTCTCAGGTAGATCAGGGAATCGGCATGATCTCTCAGGGAGATCAGGGAATCGGCATGATCTCTCCGGGACATCAGGGAATCGGCATGATCTCTCAGGGAGATCAGGGAATCAGCATGATCTCTTAGGGAGATCAGGGAATCGGCATGATCTCTCAGGGAGATCAGGGAATCGGCATGATCTCTCAGGGAGATCAGGGAATCGGCATGATCTCTCCGGGACATCAGGGAATCGGCATGATCTCTCAGGGAGATCCGGGAATCAGCATGATCTCTCAGGGACATCAGGGAATCGGCATGATCTCTCAGGGAGATCAGGGAATCAGGGTCTTTCTTCTGGAACAAACATATTACTGAAATCGAATGAAAGAATATCACATTACAATTACACAAGGACATTAATTAAGGGACATACACTTATAATTCTAACAGCTTTTTTGTTAGTAGAGTATTTAACTGTAAAGTTTCAATCTGATGAGAGTAAAGAAAAAAACTATTATCCTGTGGTACCTGGCCTTAAGTATAATTCATTTAAAATGTATCCGAATACATTTTTCAGACATTGTTTTACCATCTCCGTGTATTCTCATATTGGAGGGGGGGAAATGGTGTGTTGACGCTACCCGGGAGAACCACAACCCTGACTGGGAGAGTACTGCACGGTAGATTTTTCTATGGTGTTATTGACTGTATGTTTGTTTGTGTGTAACTCTGTGTTGTTGTTTTTGTCACACTGCTTTTGCTTTATCTTGGCCAGGTCGCAGTTGTAAATGAGAACTTGTTCTCAACTAGCCTACCTGGTTAAATAAAGGTGAAATAAAAAGAAATAAATAAATAAAAAGGGGTGGCCAACACAACGTAAACCCGCCAACTCCACGCTGCTTAAAACCTGAGACCGAAAAAACAAAGATACAAAAATAATAAAAAGGATTAAAAAAATAATAATGAAGAATAAAGGGGAAAAAAAATAAAAAAATTAAAAAAATATGTATATAAATAAATAAACAAACGTTTAAAAAAATAAATAATAATAAAGATAACAATAAATATTTTAAACAAATATATATATATATAATAAAACGAACTAAATAAAAAGTGCAGGCTGGAGAAGCGGCACCCTGCAACGTGTCCTCGAGGGGGCGCCGGGGACCGGATGTGACGTCACCAGCGCCCGCCGCTATCTAAGTTGAGGAACGGCTGTTTTCTGTCCTTTTTCCCTCCTAACGAGTCCTGAGACGGGTAAGGGATCCAAAAACATCTTCCCGTGTCACGGCGCTTTTCACAACCCAACAAAAATGATCATCTACAAGGATATCATCACCGGTAATCTAACGTTTATATTATCAATATTCTGTTATTATTTATTTTATAAATATATATATTTTGTGTTGGTCTGAATTTGTGTTTTATTTTGGGGCCTACCGGAAGTCTCTACCGCCCTTTGTGCCAACGATGTGGAAATTACTTTATAAAAATACCAAACTTCGTAATTCCTCCATGGTATTCTGTACGTTATAGATCCAATTTGTACATTTTTCTATGTACTGTATAACGGAGTAAACCGATAGACTGTGTTTAGGGTTTACCGGAGAGTTAGCATTTCCCTGCTAGTTAGTTAGCGAGCGATAGGCCTACCGGCGTTACTAGGTAACAAGTTGTACTAAATGTCCTGTTTTATTCTACCGTAAACAGCTGATTTTTAGTTATCTACCGTTTCAATCCCACGTTTTGGGTATGCGTTGGTTTAATAATGATGTATTTCAGGAGATGAGCTGTTCACCGAGGTCTAAAAATCACGGAGGTCTGCGACGGGATGCTGTACGAGGTCAGGGAAAGGTACGTTAATAATCCCGTCCACTATTAAGTTACTTAACTGTATTTGAAGAAGAAAAACGGTAATCTTCCTTAGCTGTTAGCATACTTGTCAAGCTATTCCATTTATTTCACTCACTTCAAAATACAGGAGGGTTATGATAACGTACATTTCGGCTTTGGTAGACTGGGCTAGTTGACTACGGTGACGTGTTGCTACCGGTGTACCGTTTAGCCTGCTCGCCTAAACCAGGATCTCCCGTTTCAGCTCACTTCCAGATCGGAGGACGTCGACGGTGCGTTAATCGGTGCCAACGCCTCTGCAGAGGGCGGCGATGAGGGTAGCGAAGCGTCCACAGTCAGTGGAGTCGACATTGTGCTCAACAGCAAACTGCAGGAGACCTCGGCCTACAACAAGAAGGCCTACCAGAGCTACATCAAGGGCTATATGAAGGCGTAAGTGTCTCTGGCATCTCATCTAACACATGTTTTTCTTAATTAAACATTTCTTATTTACACCTATGACCTGTCTGGGAACTGTGGGTTTAACTGCCTTGTTCAGGGGCAGAATGACATTTTAAAAACTCTTATTTTTTTACCTTTCAACTCTGGGGATTTGATCCAACAACCTTTTTACTGTCCCAACGCCAGTAACAGGACGAGAGTGATATTTAAACGGCAAATCCGACTCAACTGTCTATTTTAAAATGCATGTTGACAAGCCTGGGCAACTTCTCTCCGGTGACACCCAGGGTTTTGGTAACTGATACACATGGCCTGCTATGACTCATCGGATCGTTTCATTATGGGTCTCAAATGGGTGTAAATACCTGTTAGACCACGGGGAGTCGACATGGTTCAGTCCAGTCTAAATACCTGTTAAACCACAGGGAGTCGACATGGTTCAGTCCAGTCTAAATACCTGTTAAACCACAGGGAGTCGACATGGTCCAGTCTAAATACCTGTTAAACCACAGGGAGTCGACATGGTTCAGTCCAGTCTAAAGGGGTGTAAATACCTGTTAAACCACAGGGAGTCGACATGGTTCAGTCCAGTCTAAATACCTGTTAAACCACAGGGAGTCGACATGGTTCAGTCCAGTCTAAAGGGGTGTAAATACCTGTTAAACCAAAGGGCGTCGACATGGTTCAGTCCAGTCTAAATACCTGTTAAACCACAGGGAGTCGACATGGTTCAGTCCAGTCTAAATACCTGTTAAACCACAGGGAGTCGACATGGTTCAGTCCAGTCTAAATACCTGTTAAACCACAGGGAGTCGACATGGTTCAGTCCAGTCTAAATACCTGTTAAACCAAAGGACGTCGACATGGTTCAGTCCATTTCCAATCTCCCCTGTGACCGTTCCCCGGGTCGTTGCTGTCAATGAGAAAATGTTTTCGGTCAACTTACCCAGGTAAAATATGGGTAATGAAACTAACAAGTGCACAAGCAGGGTTCTGTTTTCTGGGAGTATCAGGCAGCCTGATGGGGAATGTTGTGAATGTAACACAGTTGTCCGTCCGTCCCCCCACCAGGGTCAAGGAGCAGGGTTCTGTTTTCTGGGAGTATCAGGCAGCCTGATGGGGAATGTTGTGAATGTAACACAGTTGTCCGTCCGTCCCCCACCAGGGTCAAGGAGCAGGGTTCTGTTTTCTGGGAGTATCAGGCAGCCTGATGGGGAATGTAGTGAATGTAACACAGTTGTCCGTCCGTCCCCCCCACCAGGGTCAAGGCCAAGCTGGAGGAGCAGGGTTCTAAGAGGGTACAGGCCTTCATGGCAGGCGCTCCAGCAGCTGTTAAGATGATCCTGGGAAACCCTCGATAAATACCAGGTGAGAGAACCCCCCACCACCATTGGATGTCCGGGTCCCAAATGCCCCCTTTCCAATGTCCATATACAGTGCACTGAGGTAGGGAAAATGGGGAGGCATTTGGGATTGCCCATGGATGAGGGCTGTGTGGAAATGGACACACTGTTTTATATTGGATGGATGAGGTCTGGTTAAAATGGACACACTGTTTTATATTGGATGGATGAGGTCTGGTTAAAATGGACACACTGTTTTATATTGATGGATGAGGTCTGGTTAAAATGGACACACTGTTTTATATTGGATGGATGAGGGCTGGTTAAAATGGACACACTGTTTATATTGATGGATGAGGGCTGGTTAAAATGGACACACTGTTTTATATTGATGGATGAGGGCTGGTTAAAATGGACACACTGTTTTATATTGGATGGATGAGGGCTGGTTAAAATGGACACACTGTTTTATATTGGATGGATGAGGGCTGGTTAAAATGGACAAACTGTTTTATATTGGATGGATGAGGGCTGGTTAAAATGGACACACTGTTTTATATTGGATGGATGAGGGCTGGTTAAAATGGACGCACTGTTTTATATTGGACGGATGAGGGCTGGTTAAAATGGACAAACTGTTTTATATTGGACGGATGAGGGCTGGTTAAAATAGCCACTGGAACGTAGAGGCTGTGACCAATGAAACAGTGACGATCTCAGGACACCTTTAGAGGCTGTGACCTATGACACTGACATCTGTATTTTACTGGAGTACGTTGTCAAGTCGCTTGCTTACGCTTTGGTGTGTGTGTGTGTGGTTTGTTCCAAAAGAAGGAATCTCTTCCTCGTTGTATGAATCGATGACTGAACAGTGTCTCCTTGTACGTCCTGTTGATCACGTGACCTGCTCCTCTTCTTCAGTTCTTCACCGGTGAGTCCATGAACTGTGACGGCGCCATCGGCCTGCTAGACTACCGCGAGGACGGGGTCACGCCCTTCTTCGTTTTCTTCAAAGACGGCATCGAGATCGAGAAATACGTAAGTTTACCATCCCCTCTGACTGACGTGGCTGTTTCTGTGGGAACCCGGGGATTTATCTGGCGCGTAGAACCCTGGGATTAGTCTGGCGCGTAGAACCCTGGGATTTATCTGGCGCGTAGAACCCTGGGATTTATCTGGCGCGTAGAACCCTGGGATTAGTCTGGCGCGTAGAACCCTGGGATTAGTCTGGCGCGTAGAACCCTGGGATTAGTCTGGCGCGTAGAACCCAGGGATTTTCCTGTTTTAGTCCTATCTGCAGAACTCGGGATCAGTGTTTTTGAATCACTTTGTCCCATATGGCAGAGTGGTCGCGTAGAACCCGGGATTAGTGCACTATATAGGGAATAGGGTTCTGAGAACCCGCCCTGGTCTAGAACCCTGGGATTAGTGTACTATATTACCCGGGAATAGGGCGCTAGAACCCTGGGCTTTGTCTGGTCACAAACCCTGGTGTATTTATCTGGGCGAGAACTCGGGTTCTATAGGGCCCTGGTCTCGGGTTAGTCACTATATGAGAGAATAGGGTTCTAGGAACCCGGGGATTAGTCTGGTCCAAAGGGGATTAGTGTACTATATTAGGGAATAGGGTTCCTTGGGGCCCTGGTCAGAACCCGGGAGTTTCCTGTTTTACCTATAAATCAGGGAATCAGGGTTTCATATGGCAGAGTGGTCCAAAGTAGTGCACTCTATAGGTTCTATAGGCCCTGGTCTAAAGTAGTACTACTACATAGGAATAGGGTTCTATGGGGCCCTGGTCTAAAGTAGTGTACTATATTAGGGAATAGGGTTCTATAGGGCTCTGGTCTAAAGTAGTGCACTATATAGGGAATAGGGTTCTATAGGGCCCTGGTCTAAAGTAGTGTACTATATTAGGGAATAGGGTTCTATAGGGCTCTGGTCTAAAGTAGTGCACTATATTAGGAATAGGGTTCTATAGGGCTCTGGTCTAAAGTAGTGCACTATATAGGAATAGGGTTCTATAGGGCTCTGGTCTAAAGTAGTACTATATAGGGAATAGGGTTCTATAGGGCTCTGGTCTAAAGTAGTACTATATAGGAATAGGGTTCTATAGGGCTCTGGTCTAAAAGTACTACATAGGGAATAGGGTTCTATAGGGCTCTGGTCTAAAGTAGTGTACCACATAGGGAATAGGGTTCTATAGGCTCTGGTCAAAGTAGTGTACTACATAGGAATAGGGTTCTATAGGGCTCTGGTCTAAAGTAGTACTACATAGGGAATAGGGTTCTATAGGGCCCTGGTCTAAAGTAGTGTACTATATAGGGAATAGGTTCTATAGGGCCCTGGTCTAAAGTAGTGCACTATATATAGGGAATAGGGTTCTATAGGGCCCTGGTCTAAAGTAGTGTACTATATTAGGGAATAGGGTTCTATGGGGCCCTGGTCTAAAGTAGTGTACTATAAATAGGGAATAGGGTTTCATAGGGCCCTGGTCTAAAGTAGTGTACTCTATAGGGTTCTGGTCTAAAGTAGTGCACTATCTCTATAGGGAATAGGGAATAGGTCTATAGGGCTCTGGTCTAAAGTAGTGCACTATATAGGGAATATGGTTCTATAGGGCTCTGGTCTAAAGTAGTGTACTATATAGGGTTCCATAGGTTCTGGTCTAAAGTAATTGCACTATATAGGGTTCTGGTCTAAAGTAGCGCACTATACTAGGAATAGGTTCTATAGGGCTCTGGTCAAAGTAGTGTACTATATAGGGAATAGGGTTCAATAGGACTCTGGTCTAAAGTAGTGCACTATATAGGGTTCTATAGGGCCCTGTGGGTCAAAGTAGTGCACTATATATAGGGTTCTATAGGGCTCTGGTCTAAAGTAGTGAATAGGGTTTCACTATATATAGGGAAGAGGGGTTCTATAGGGCTCTGGTCTAAAGTAGTGCACTACATAGGGAATAGGGTTCTATAGGGCCCTGGTCTAAAGTAGTGTACTCTATAGGATTCTGGTCTAAAGTAATGTACTATACATAGGGTGCTACTTATTAAGATACCAGGCACACCTCACTCTGAATACTAAGCCCATGCATTCATCTGATAGACCTGAAGTTCCTCACCGTGACTTCTGGGTTTGCAATTGGATGCTACATGAAAATATTCCCTTGACTTTCCCCGACTGCCTGGGTATCTGTATGATGGCTGGTGTTTACCTGGACTGAGTGGCTGTATGGATAGAGGAACACATGGTGTTTACCAGAGGTGGTACTGAGTGGCTGTATGGATAGACCAGAGGTGAGAGGGCTGTAACACATGGTGTTTACCTGAGGTGGAGGTGGTATGATAGAGGAGAGGATCTGGTGTTTACTAGAGGTGGTACTGTATGGATAGAGGAGAGGAACACATGGTGTTTACCAGAGGTGGTACAAGGGCTGGCATGGATAGAGAAGAGGATCCACTGAGTGGCTGTATGGATAGAGGAGAGGAACACATGGTGTTTACCAGAGGTGGTACTGGAGTGGCTGTATGGATAGAGGAGAGGAACACATGGTGTTTACCAGAGGTGTTGGTTACCAGAGTGGCTGTATGGATAGAGGAGAGGAACACATGGTGTTTTACTACTGAGTGGCTGTATGGATAGAGAAGAGGAACACATGGTGTTTACTAGAGGTGGTACCACTGAGTGGCTGTATGGATAGAGGAGAGGAACACATGGTGTTTACTAGAGGTGGTACCACTGAGTGGCTGTATGGGATAGAGGAGAGGAACACATGGTGTTTACTAGAGGTGGTACTGAGTGGCTGTATGGATAGAGGAGAGGAACACATGGTGTTTACCAGAGGTGGTAGAGTGGTACCACTGAGTGGCTGTATGGATAGAGG
>NW_026287640.1:82500-84495 GCF_023373465.1 Oncorhynchus keta | reverse complement strand
GTAGTAGGGTAGTAGACAGTTAGTTTGTAATAGTACATTCCAGGACCTCAAGGAGGAGCATCATATGTGTTACTCCAGTGGACACTTCAAGGTGCTGCCACAGGTGCTTTGTTGTTTTGAAGGTGGTTCAGAGGTTGAGATGGATGTAGAATGATGCGGTGCCTGATAAATCCTCATGAAGACACACTGAAAGTCCTCAAGGAGCACTACATCATCGTGAAAACCATCATCTCTTCTCCGAGGCTACTTGGGCTGCGTTCAGGTCATAAAAGCTCCATAGAACGTTCAATTGAAAGGCGCTGTACTAAACAACCAGTTGAAAAACGGGAAGGGATTTTATTTATTTAACCTTTATTTAACTAGGCAAGTCAGTTAAAAACATATTCTTATTTACAATGACGGCCTACACCGGCCAAACCCTCCCCTAACCCGGACGATGCTGGACCAAACCCTCCCCTAACCCGGACGATGCTGGACCAAACCCTCCCCTAACCCGGACGATGCTGGGCCAAACCGTCCCCCTATGAGACTCCTGATCACGGCTGGTTGTGATACGGGATGGGATCGAACCCGGGTCTGTAGTGACACCTGTAGCACTGAGATGGAGTGCCTTAGACCGCTGAGCCACTCGGGAGGCAATTGGGGATTGGATTGTAGGGGTTGGGAATGCTGGGTTGGGGAACGCTGGGTTGGGAATGCTGGGTTGGGGAACGCTGGGTTGGGGAACGCTGGGTTGGAATGCTGGGTTGGGGAACGCTGGGTTGGGGAACGCTGGGTTGGAACGCTGGGTTGGGGAACGCTGGGGGAGAATGCTGGGTTGGGGAATGCTGGGTTGGGGAACGCTGGGTTGGGGAACGCTGGGGGAACGCTGGGTTGGAGAACGCTGGGGAACGCTGGGGAATTGGGGAACGCTGGGTTGGGGGGAACGCTGGGTTGGAGAATGCTGGGTTGGAGAATGCTGGGTTGGGGAACGCTGGGTTGGGGAACGCTGGGTTGGGGAATGCTGGGTTGGGGAACTGGGTTGGGGAACACTGGGTTGGGGAACGCTGGGTTGGGGAACGCTGGGTTGGGGAACACTGGGTTGGGGAACGCTGGGGGAATGTTGGGGAACGCTGGGTTGGAATGAACGCTGGGTTGGGGAACACTGGGTTGGGGAACGCTGGGTTGGGGAACGCTGGGTTGGGGAACACTGGGTTGGGGAATGCTGGGTTGGGGAACGCTGGGTTGGGGAACGCTGGGTTGGGGAATGCTGGGTTGGGGGAACGCTGGGTTGGGGAATGGGGGGAACGCTGGGTTGGGGGGGAATGCTGGGTTGGGGAACGCTGGGTTGGGGAACGCTGGGTTGGGGAACGCTGGGTTGGGGAACGCTGGGTTGGGGAACGCTGGGTTGGGGAACGCTGGGTTGGGGAATGCTGGGTTGGGGAACGCTGGGTTGGGGAACGCTGGGTTGGGGAACGCTGGGTTGGGGAATGCTGGGTTGGGGAATGCTGGGTTGGGGAACGCTGGGTTGGGGAACGCTGGGTTGGGGAACGCTGGGTTGGGGAACGTTGGGGAACGCTGGGTTGGGGGGTTGGGGAATGCTGGGTTGGGGAACGCTGGGTTGCTGGGTTGGGGAACGCTGGGTTGGGGGGAATGCTGGGTTGGGGAACGCTGGGTTGGGGAACGCTGGGTTGGGGAATGCTGGGTTGTTGAACGCTGGGTTGGGGAATGCTGGGTTGGGGAATGCTGGGTTGGGGAACGCTGGGTTGGGGAACGCTGGGTTGGGGAACGCTGGGTTGTTGGCTGAACGGAATGCTGGGTTGGGGAACGCTGGGTTGGGGAACGCTGGGTTGGGGAACGCTGGGTTGGGGAATGCTGGGTTGGGGAACGCTGGGTTGGGGAACGCTGGGTTGGGGAACGCTGGGTTGGGGAACGCTGGGTTGGGGAACGCTGGGTTGGGGAACGCTGTCAGCATGGCCCTTTAAATACGTCACTCATTGCTTCAAGCCACACCCA
>NW_026287640.1:77500-80000 GCF_023373465.1 Oncorhynchus keta | reverse complement strand
ACACACACACACAGATACAGACACACAGGTACAGACACACAGGTACACACACACACAGGTACAGACACACAGGTACACACACACACACACACAGGTACACACACACACACACAGGTACAGACACACAGGTACAGACACACATGCACATATGAAAACACATGCCCGGCTCGAACGCCCACACACACACCTCACTTGACTTTTATATGAACGTAGAATACCTTTCCCCTATTCCAGCAGATCTTATTACCCTCTCAATGCCACTCAGGCTTGAAACACCTCTCTTATGTTCTTCTTTTTCTCTCTTTCTCTCTCTTTTCTGCTTCAGTCTATCAGTTGTGAGCTGTATGTGACTGCAAATTCAACATGAAATGAGCTGGAATGAAAGTGGTTTCTGGTCGTGTAACTCTGTGAAGGCGGAGATTCAACCACTGAGACCAGAGTGAATATGTCTCTGTTTCTCTTTATCCAGGCCGTCACGCTGTTGCCTTGTCTGTGCATTGTCCCATTCACACACAGATACAGGAGAAAGTGCTTTAGTAACAGGGATGTCTACGGAAAGGAGGGAACATAATAAGGACCTGAACAGAGGACTGAAGAGGACCAGAGCCATCTATATAGAGAGTTAGACCAGACCAGAGCCATCTATATAGAGAGTTAGACCAGAGCCATCTATATAGAGAGTTAGACCAGACCAGAGCCATCTATATAGAGAGTTAGACCAGAGCCATCTATATAGAGAGTTAGACCAGAGCCATCTATATAGAGAGTTAGACCAGAGCCATCTATATAGAGTAGACCAGAGCCATCTATATAGAGAGTTAGACCAGACCAGAGCCATCTATATAGAGAGTTAGACCAGACCAGAGCCATCTATATAGAGAGTTAGACCAGACCAGAGCCATCTATATAGAGAGTTAGACCAGACCAGAGCCCTCTACATAGAGAGTTAGACCAGAGCCATCTATATAGAGAGTTAGACCAGCGCCCTCTATATAGAGAGTTAGACCAGACCAGAGGCATCTATATAGAGAATTAGACCAGACCAGAGCCATCTATATAGAGAATTAGACCAGACCAGAGCCATCTATATAGAGAGTTAGACCAGACCAGAGCCATCTATATAGAGAGTTAGACCAGACCAGAGCCCTCTACATAGAGAGTTAGACCAGAGCCATCTATATAGAGAGTTAGACCAGAGCCATCTATATAGAGAATTAGACCAGAGCCATCTATATAGAGAGTTAGACCAGACCAGAGCCATCTATATAGAGAGTTAGACCAGACCCATCTATATAGAGAGTTAGACCAGACCATTAGACCAGAGCCCTCTATAGAGAGTTAGACAGACCAGAGCCATCTATATAGAGAGTTAGACCAGACCAGAGCCATCTATATAGAGAGTTGGAAGACCAGAGCCATCTATACAGAGAGTTAGACCAGAGCCATCTATAGAGAGTTAGACAGAGCCATCTATATAGAGTTAGACCAGAACCCTCTATATAGAGAGTTAGACCAGAGCCCTCTATATAGAGAGTTAGACCAGACCAGAGCCCTCTATATAGAGAGTTAGACCAGAGCCCTCTATATAGAGAGTTAGACCAGACCCATCTATATAGAGAGTTAGACCAGAACCCTCTATATAGAGAGTTAGACCAGAGCCCTCTATATAGAGAGTTAGACCAGACCAGAGCCCTCTATATAGAGAGTTTGACCAGGGCCATCTATATAGAGAGTTAGACCAGACCCATCTATAGAGATAGTTAGACCAGAGCCCTCTATATAGAGAGTTAGACCAGACCAGAGCCATCTATATAGAGAGTTAGACCAGACCAGAGCCATCTATATAGAGAGTTAGACCAGAGCCATCTATATAGAGAGTTAGACCAGAGCCATCTATATAGAGAGTTAGACCAGACCAGAGCCATCTATATAGAGAGTTAGACCAGAGCCCTCTATATAGAGAGTTAGACCAGACCAGAGCCATCTATATAGAGAGTTAGACCAGACCAGAGCCATCTATATAGAGAGTTAGACCAGACCAGAGCCATCTATATAGAGAGTTAGACCAGACCAGAGCCATCTATATAGAGAGTTAGACCAGAGCCATCTATATAGAGAGAGAGCCCTTTTAATTAGACCAGACCAGAGCCATCTATATAGAGAGTTAGACCAGACCAGAGCCATCTATATAGAGAGTTAGACCAGACCAGAGCCATCTATATAGAGAGTTAGACCAGACCAGAGCCATCTATATAGAGAGTTAGACCAGAGCCATCTATATAGAGAGTTAGACCAGACCAGAGCCATCTATATAGAGAGTTAGACCAGACCAGAGCCATCTATATAGAGAGTTAGACCAGACCAGAGCCATCTATATAGAGAGTTAGACCAGACCAGAGCCATCTATATAGAGAGTTAGACCAGAGCCATCTACATAGAGAGTTAGACCAGACCAGAGCCATCTACATAGAGAGTTAGACCAGAGGCCTCTATATAGAGA
>NW_026287640.1:67500-72500 GCF_023373465.1 Oncorhynchus keta | reverse complement strand
TCACATCTCATGTCCCAGCCCCTTCGCATCTCATGTCCCAGCCCCTTCACATCTCATGTCCCAGCCCCTTCACATCTCATGTCCCAGCCCCTTCACATCTCATGTCCCAGCCCCTTCACATCTCATGTCCCAGCCCCTTCACATCTCATGTCCCAGCACCTTCACATCTCATGTCCCAGCCCCTTCACATCTCATGTCCCAGCCCCTTCGCATCTCATGTCCCAGCCCCTTCGCATCTCATGTCCCAGCCCCTTCGCATCTCAAGTCCCAGCCCCTTCACATCTCATGTCCCAGCCCCTTCACATCTCATGTCCCAGCCCCTTCACATCTCATGTCCCAGCCCCTTCACATCTCATGTCCCAGCCCCTTCACATCTCATGTCCCAGCCCCTTCACATCTCATGTCCCAGCCCCTTCACATATCATGTCCCAGCCCCTTCACATCTCATGTCCCAGCCCCTTCACATCTCATGTCCCAGCCCCTTCACATCTCATGTCCCAGCCCCTTCACATCTCATGTCCCAGCCCCTTCACATCTCATGTCCCAGCCCCTTCACATCTCATGTCCCAGCCCCTTCACATCTCATGTCCCAGCCCCTTCACATCTCATGTCCCAGCCCGTTCACATCTCATGTCCCAGCACCTTCACATCTCATGTCCCAGCCCCTTCACATTTCATGTCCCAGCCCCTTCACATCTCATGTCCCAGCCCCTTCACATCTCATGTCTCAGCACCTTCACATTCATGTCCCATCTTTCATGTCCCAGCCCCTTCACATCTCATGTCCCAGCCCGTTCACATCTCATGTCCCAGCCCCTTCACATCTCATGTCCCAGCCCCTTCACATCCCATGTCCCAGCCCTTCACATCTCATCTCCCAGCCCCTTCACATCTCATGTCCCAGCCCTTCATGAGATCTCATGTCCCAGCCCCTTCACATCTCATGTCCCAGCCCCTTCACATCTCATGTCCCAGCCCCTTCAGCATCTCATGTCCCAGCCCCTTCACATCTCATGTCCCAGCCCTTTCACATCTCATGTCCCAGCACCTTCACATCTCATGTCCCAGCCCCTTCACATCTCATGTCCCAGCCCCTTCACATCTCATGTCCCAGCCCCTTCGCATCTCATGTCCCAGACCCTTCAATCTCATGTCCCAGCCCCTTCACATCTCATGTCCCAGCCCCTTCACATCTCATGTCCCAGCACCTTCACATCTCATGTCCCAGCCCTTCACATCTCATGTCCCAGCACCTTCACATCACATGTCCCAGCCCTTCACATCTCATGTCCCAGCCCCTTCACATCTCATGTCCCAGCCCCTTCGCATCTCATGTCCCAGCCCTTCACATCTCATGTCCCAGCCCCTTCACATCTCATGTCCCAGCCCCTTCGCATCTCATGTCCCAGCCCCTTCACATCTCATGTCCCAGCCCCTTCACATCTCATGTCCCAGCCCCTTCACATTTCATGTCCCAGCCCCTTCACATCTCATGTCCCAGCCCGTTCACATCTCATGTCCCAGCACCTTCACATCTTATGTCCCAGCCCTTCACATCTCATGTCCCAGCCCCTTCATCTCATGTCCCAGCCCCTTCACATCTAATGTCCCAGCCCCTTCACATCTCATGTCCCAGCCCCTTCGCATCTCATGTCCCAGCCCCTTCGCATCTCATGTCCCAGCCCCTTCGCATCTCATGTCCCAGAACCCTTCACATCTCATGTCCCAGCCCTTCGCATCTCATGTCCCAGCACCTTCACATCTCATGTCCCAGCACCTTCACATCTCATGTCCCAGCCCCTTCACATCTCATGTCCCAGCCCCTTCACATCTCATGTCCCAGCCCTTCACATCTCATGTCCCAGCCCCTTCACATCTCATGTCCCAGCCCCTTCACATCTCATGTCCCAGCACCTTCACATCTCATGTCCCAGCCCCTTCACATCTCATGTCCCAGCACCTTCACATCTCATGTCCCAGCCCCTTCACATCTCATGTCCCAGCCCCTTCACATCTCATGTCCCAGCCCCTTCGCATCTCATGTCCCAGCCCCTTCTCATCTCATGTCCCAGCCCCTTCACATCTCATGTCCCAACATCTCATGTCCCAGCCCCTTCACATCTCATGTCCCAGCCCCTTCACATCTCATGTCCCAGCCCCTTCACATTCATGTCCCAGCCCCCTTCACATCTCATGTCCCAGCCCGTTCACATCTCATGTCCCAGCACCTTCACATCTTATGTCCCAGCCCCTTCACATCTCATGTCCCAGCCCCTTCACATCTCATGTCCCAGCCCTTCATCTAGGGTCCCAGCCCCTTCGACATGTCCCACCCCTTCGCTCTCAATCCCAGCCCTTCATCTCATGTCCCAGTAGTCCCAGAGGGACATCTCATGTCCCAGCCCCTTCGCATCTCATGTCCCAGCACCTTCACATCTCATGTCCCAGCAGGGACATCTCATGTCCCAGCCCCTTCATTCTCATGTCCCAGCCCCTTCACATCTCATGTCCCAGCCCCTTCACATCTCATGTCCCAGCCCCTTCACATCATGTCCCAGCCCCTTCACTATGGGCAGGCAGGCATGTTGTCATTTCAGATTAGACTTTTAATCTTTGGCGTCTTGTAGGTCCCTGGTATAGTGCACTGTCTCTGTTTGCGATGAACGGTTACTTCTAATCAAATTACAAGTGTACAACACAGAGAGAATTTGGCCAAATAGACATTTAAAATGTTCTAACCAAAAGATGAACAATGAAGGCCTGTTTGAGAGTCCCATTCCACAGAGCTTAGTGATCCAATAACAAACTGTATTGGGCCATGTCTACCATATGAGGTTCAGCATTCCTTGGGGACTGTGGCTGATCCATGGTTAAGTGTCCTCATGGAATGGACAAGCATCCTTCATGAGAGAATTAAAAGGCTTTTTACACACAAACCACCATGCCTTTCAAGACAGACGTATCAGTCACTAGAAGAAGTGAAGGTTGTTCTCAAAGTGAATGCATGGGATGGACAACCCTTCCTCCATCACCCTTCATTAGGGTAGGAGGGACAACCCTTCTTCAATCACCCTTCATTAGGGTAGGAGGGACAACCATTCCTCCATCACCCTTCATTAGGGTAGGAGAGACAACCATTCCTACATCACCCTTCATTAGGGTAGGAGGGACAACCATTCCTCCATCACCCTTCATTAGGGTAAGGGAAACCTGTTTCAATCACCCTTCATTAGGGTAGGAGGGAAAACCATTTCCATCACCCTTCATTAGGGGTAGGAGACAACCTTTTCAATCACCCTTCATTAGGTAAGAACCTTCCTCCATCACCCTTCATTATATCTTCAATCACCCTTCATTAGGGTAAGGGACAACCATTCCTCCATCACCCTTCAATAGGAGGGACAACCTAATCACCCTTCATTAAGAACAACCCTGGTTCAATCACCCTTCATTAGGGTAGAGGGACAACCATTCTCCATGACCCTTCATTAAATGTAGGAGGGAAACCTTTTCAATACCCTTCATTGGTAGGAGGGAAATCTGTGAGTATAGAACACATTATATTATATCACATGATATCTTTCAGACAGCTTGACGGACAGGTTAATATCTCAACTGAAGAACCTCATTAAATATCTTGTCTGAGGAACCTGGTTTAAATGTCTTGATTGAAGAACCTGATTTAAATGTCTTGACTGAAGAACCTGGTTTAAATATCTTGACTGAAGAACCTGTTTAAATATCTTGACTGAAGAACCTGGTTTAAATATCTTGACTGAAGAACCTGGTTTAAATATCTTGACTGAAGAACCTGTTTAAATATCTTGACTGAAGAACCTGGTTTAAATGTCTTGACTGAAGAACCTGGTTTAAATATCTTGACTGAAGAACCTGTTTAAATGTATTTACTGAAGAACCTGGTTTAAATATCTTGACTGAAGAACCTGTTTAAATGTCTTGACTGAAGAACTTGTTTTAAATATCTTGACTGAAGAACCTGTTTAAATGTCTTGACTGAAGAACCTGGTTTAAATATCTTGACTGAAGAACTTGTTTAAATGTATTTACTGAAGAACCTGTTTAAATGTATTGACTGAAGAACCTGGTTTAAATAGGTTGACTGAGGAACCTGTTTTAAATAGGTTGACTGAGGAACATGGTTAAGATGTCTTGATTGGTTTATCAGCTGAGATAAGCTGCCTTTGTGTAAGGGGAGGTAGTTCAGTATGGACTGAATTCAGGTAATGATTTGAAACACAGGCGACGCTTTCAAGACAAATATACAGGACAGAAGGAGAACTGAAGGATATTACAAAACCGTCGGAAAAGGTGCATGACCTTGGTCAGACCCGGGTGAAAAGGTGCATGACCTTGGTCAGACCCGGGTGAAAAGGTGCATGACCTTGGTCAGACCCGGGTGAAAAGGTGCATGACCTTGGTCAGACCCGGGTGAAAAGGTGCATGACCTTGGTCAGACCCGGGTACTCGTGTTAGTCAACACCATAACCGACGCCCACGTTGTCAGCTCAGTGGGAAATCACAGGTAGAAGGTGAAGAGATGACCTGGAATCACGTTGACTCTCCTCTGGGAACCACTCAATTCCACCACTATAGGTCATTTGAAGGTTACATGGAACAGGGTTTTAGATCTGGTAGCCCACATGGGATGAGAGTTAGAGTTGATTTGTATTCAGGAGGGTGGGAGTTATCCATGTGTGTGTGTGTTTGTGTGTGTTAGTGTGTGTTAGTGTGTGTGTGTGTGTGTGTGTGTGTGTGTGTGTGTGTGTGTGTGTGTGTGTGTGTGTGTGTGTGTGTGTGTGTGTGTGTGTGTGTGTGTGTGTGTGTGTGTGTGTAGGGAGTCCCATTATGTGGGTCAGTGAGGTGTTCCGGGGGCTTGCCAAGGTCTGGAGGGGAAACAGGTGGTGTAGTCACACACACACACACACACACACACACACACACACACACACACACACAACACACACACACACAGACACACA
>NW_026287640.1:55000-65000 GCF_023373465.1 Oncorhynchus keta | reverse complement strand
GAGACCTGGAGACCTGGAGACCTGGTCATATTGTTAACCCATAACATCCTGACCTGGAGACCTGAAGACCTGGTGACCTGGAGACCTGGTTTGTAGGAGACCTGGATACCTGGACACCTGGAGACCTGGAGACCTGGTTCGACCTGTTCCTGATTGAGGAGACCTGGAGACCTGGGGAATACCTGGACTACCTGGATTACCTGGACACCTGGAGACCTGGAGACTTTGGAAGCACCTGGAGACCTGATCATTTGTTAACCCATGATCCTGACCTGGAGACCCACATAGTTTCCTGGATACCTGGAGACCTGGCTTGTTAACACCTGGAACATCCTGACCTGGAGACCTGGTCATATTGTTAACCCATAACATCCTGACCTGGAGACCTGGTCATATTGTTAACCCATAACATCCTGACCTGGAGACCTGGTCATATTGTTAACCCATAACATCCTGACCCCTACTCTCTCTTTCCCTCTCTCTTCAATCCTCTCCATACCCTTACTCTGTCTCTACATCTCTCTCTTCCAGTGATTGGTAAGTTAATGTATTAATGTATTAATGCTCATTTAAATCATATTAATGCATGTTTTCCCATTTGGAATGTCCTATTATAATATACAGTTGAAGACGGAAGTTTGCATACACCTTAGCCACGTACATTTAAACTCAGTTTTTCACAATTCCTGAAATTCCATATTAATCAAAATTCCCTGTCTTAGGTCTTTCAGGATCACCACTTTATTTTAAGAATGTGACATGTCAGAATAATAGTAGAGAGAATGAATTATTTCAGCTTGTATTTCTTTCATCACATTCCCAATGGGTCAGAAGTTTACATACACTCAATTAGTATTTGGTAGCATTGATGTTTAAATTGTTTAACTTGGGTCAAACATTTCGGGTAGCCTTCCACAAGCTTCCCACAATAAGTTGGGTGAATTTTGGCCCATTCCTCCTGACAGAGCTGGTGTAACTGAGTCAGGTTTGTAGGCCTCCTTGTGTGAGTTTGAAGGTAGGCCTTGAAATACATCCACAGGTACACCTCCAATTGAATCAAATGTGTCAAATAGCCTATCAGACGCTTCTGAAGCCATGACATAATTTTCTGGAATTTTCCAAGACGTTTAAAGGCAGAGTCAACTTAGTGTACGTAAACGTCTGACCCACTGGAATTGTGATACAGTGAATTATAAGTGAAATAATCTGTCTGTAAACAATTGTTGGGAAAAATACTTGTGTCATGCACAAAGTAGATCAGGACAAAATAGATCAGGATAACTGACTTGCCAAAACTATAGTTTGTGAACAAGACATTTGTGGACTGTTTGAAAAATGAGTTTTAATGACTCCAACCTAAGTGCATGTAAACTTCCGAATTCAACAGTATGTAAAATACTATTAGAATTTCAAATTATAATGTATTTAGATTCCTATTAGAATGTCCTATTATAATGTATGTAGATTCCTATTAGAATGTCCTATTATAATATATGTAGATTCCTATTAGAATGTCATATTATAATGTATTTAGATTCCTATTAGAATGTCATATTATAATGTATTTAGATTCCTATTAGAATGTCCTATTATAATGTATTTTCCTAGATTCCTATTAGAATGTCCTATTATAATGTATGTAGATTACCATTAGAATGTCCTATTATAATGTATTTAGATTCCTATTAGAATGTCCTATTATAATGTATGTAGATTCCTATTAGAATGTCATATTATAATGTATTTAGATTCTATTAGAATGTCCTATTATAATGTATGTAGATTCCTATTAGAATGTCATATTATAATGTATTTAGATTCCTATTAGAATGTCCTATTAGGGCTTGTAATATATGTAGATTCCTATTAGAATGTGATATTATAATGTATGTAGATTCCTATTGTCACGAATATTACCGTCCCTTCTTGTTCGGGTGGAGCTTGGCGGTCTGTTCTTCTGTTTCCGGTCTACTAGCTATCTGTTCTTCCGTTGTTCTGTGTTCCTTTGGTTTTGTCTGATTGGTATCACCTGTTTCTTGTTTGGTTGTTAGGGTAGGGTTATATATAGTTTGTTCAGCCCGCTTCTGTTTCGTGAGGGCTTGTTCGTCTGTTCTTCTGTTTCGTGAGGGCTTGTTCGTCTGTTCTTCTGTTTCGTGAGGGCTTGTTCGTCTGTTCTTCTGTTTCGTGAGGGCTTGTTCGTCTGTTCTTCTGTTTCGTGAGGGCTTGTTCGTCTGTTCTTCTGTTTCGTGAGGGCTTGTTCGTCTGTTCTTCTGTTTCGTGAGGGCTTGTTCGTCTGTTCTTCTGTTTCGTGAGGGCTTGTTCGTCTGTTCTTCTGTTTCGTGAGGGCTTGTTCGTCTGTTCTTCTGTTTCATGAGGGCTTGTTCGTCTGTTCTTCTGTTTCGTGAGGGCTTGTTCGTCTGTTCTTCTGTTTCGTGAGGGCTTGTTCGTCTGTTCTTCTGTTTCCGTGAGGGCTTGTTCGTCTGTTCTTCTGTTTCGTGAGGGCTTGTTCGTCTGTTCTTCTGTTTCGTGAGGGCTTGTTCGTCTGTTCTTCTGTTTCGTGAGGGCTTGTTCGTCTGTTCTTCTGTTTCGTGAGGGCTTGTTCGTCTGTTCTTCTGTTTCGTGAGGGCTTGTTCGTCTGTTCTTCTGTTTCGTGAGGGCTTGTTCGTCTGTTCTTCTGTTTCGTGAGGGCTTGTTCGTCTGTTCTTCTGTTCCGTGAGGGCTTGTTCGCTTGTTTCGTGAGGGCTTGTTCTGTTCTTCTGTTTCGTGAGGGCTTGTTCGTCTGTTCTTCTGTTCCGTGAGGGCTTGTTCGTCTGTTCTTCTGTTTCGTGAGGGCTTGTTCGTCTGTTCTTCTGTTCTTGAGGGCTTGTTCGTCTGTTCTTCTGTTTCGTGAGGGCTTGTTCGTCTGTTCTTCTGTTCCGTGAGGGCTTGTTCGTCTGTTCTTCTGTTTCGTGAGGGCTTGTTCGTCTGTTCTTCTGTTTCGTGAGGGCTTGTTCGTCTGTTCTTCTGTTTCATGAGGGCTTGTTCGTCTGTTCTTCTGTTTCATGAGGGCTTGTTCGTCTGTTCTTCTGTTTCGTGAGGGCTTGTTCGTCTGTTCTTCTGTTCTTTGTTCGTCTGTTCTTCTGTTTCGTGAGGGCTTGTTCGTCTGTTCTTCTGTTTCGTGAGGGCTTGTTCGTCTGTTCTTCTGTTTCATGAGGGCTTGTTCGTCTGTTCTTCTGTTTCATGAGGGCTTGTTCGTCTGTTCTTCTGTTTCGTGAGGGCTTGTTCGTCTGTTCTTCTGTTTCGTGAGGGCTTGTTCGTCTGTTCTTCTGTTTCATGAGGGCTTGTTCGTCTGTTCTTCTGTTTCGTGAGGGCTTGTTCGTCTGTTCTTCTGTTTCGTGAGGGCTTGTTCGTCTGTTCTTCTGTTTCATGAGGGCTTGTTCGTCTGTTCTTCTGTTTCGTGAGGGTTCTTGTTCTTCTGTTTCGTGAGGGCTTGTTCTGTTCTTCTGTTTTCGTGAGGGCTTGTTCGTCTGTTCTTCTGTTTCATGAGGGCTTGTTCGTCTGTTCTTCTGTTTCGTGAGGGCTTGTTCGTCTGTTCTTCTGTTTCGTGAGGGCTTGTTCGTCTGTTCTTCTGTTTCGTGAGGGCTTGTTCGTCTGTTCTTCTGTTTCGTGAGGGCTTGTTCGTCTGTTCTTCTGTTTCATGAGGGCTTGTTCGTCTGTTCTTCTGTTCCGTGAGGGCTTGTTCGTCTGTTCTTCTGTTTCATGAGGGCTTGTTCGTCTGTTCTTCTGTTTCGTGAGGGCTTGTTCGTCTGTTCTTCTGTTTCATGAGGGCTTGTTCGTCTGTTCTTCTGTTTCGTGAGGGCTTGTTCATCTGTTCTTCTGTTTCGTGAGGGCTTGTTCGTCTGTTCTTCTGTTCCGTGAGGGCTTGTTCGTCTGTTCTTCTGTTTCGTGAGGGCTTGTTCGTCTGTTCTGTGTTTGAGTGTATTTTGTTTGCATTTGGGTTTCACGCTGTCCGTTAATATTTCTGATAATTTATTTTCCTACTTTTGTTCATGTTATTTTTCCGGGACATTAAAGCGTGTTTTTTCCCACATCTTTTGCTCTCTGCGCCTGACTCCACACCTCCTCACTCATTTGTCGTAACACCTATTAGAATGTCATATTATAATAAATGTAGAGTCCTATTAGAATGTCATATTATAATGTATGTAGATTCCTATTAGAATGTCATATTATAATAAATGTAGAGTCCTATTAGAATGTCATATTATAATGTATTTAGATTCCTATTAGAATGTCATATTATAATGTATTTAGATTACCATTAGAATGTCATATTATAATGTATTTAGATTACCATTAGAATGTCATATTATAATGTATTTAAATTACCATTAGAATGTCATATTATAATGTATTTAGATTACCATTAGAATGTCATATTATAATGTATTTAGATTACCATTAGAATGTCATATTATAATGTATTTAGATTACCATTAGAATGTCATGTTATAATAAATGTAGAGTCCTATTAGAATGTAATATTATAATGTATGTAGATTCCTATTAGAATGTAATATTAAAATAAATGTAGAGTCCTAATAGAATGTCATGTTATAATAAATGTAGAGTCCTATTAGAATGTAATATGTATCATATTTTTTTCCTCTCTCAAATGTTAAAAAACTTGCTGTTAAAACATAGATTTAGAATGGCAAACTGAGGCACAAACACCATGGATGTTGTCACCGCATGACTGTGTTTCCTTTTGTGTTTCACAATGACGTCACTATGGATTCAGAGCAGGGGTCTCTCTCTGATCCTGGAGAGATGATGTCACTATGGATTCAGAGCAGGGTTCTCTCTGGTCCTGGAGAGATGACGTCACTATGGATTCAGAGCAGGGGTCTCTCTCTGATCCTGGAGAGATGACGTCACTATGGATTCAGAGCAGGGTTCTCTCTCTGGTCCTGGAGAGATGACGTCACTATGGATTCAGAGCAGGGTTCTCTCTGGTCCTGGAGAGATGACGTCACTATGGATTCAGAGCAGGGTTCTCTCTCTGGTCCTGGAGAGATGACGTCACTATGGATTCAGAGCAGGGTTCTCTCTCTGGTCCTGGAGAGATGACGTCACTATGGATTCAGAGCAGGGTTCTCTCTGGTCCTGGGGAGATGATGTCACAAAGGATTCAGAGCAGGGGTCTCTCTCTGGTCCTGGAGAGCTGACGTCACTATGGATTCAGAGCAGGGGTCTCTCTGGTCCTGGAGAGATGACGTCACTATGGATTCAGAGCAGGGTTCTCTCTCTGGTCCTGGAGAGATGACGTCACTATGGATTCAGAGCAGGGTTCTCTCTGGTCCTGGAGAGATGATGTCACTATGGATTCAGAGCAGGGTTCTCTCTGGTCCTGGAGAGATGACGTCACTATGGATTCAGAGCAGGGTTCTCTCTCTGGTCCTGGAGAGATGACGTCACTATGGATTCAGAGCAGGGTCTCTCTCTGGTCCTGGAGAGATGACGTCACTATGGATTCAGAGCAGGGGTCTCTCTCTGGTCCTGGAGAGATGACGTCACTATGGATTCAGAGCAGGGTTCTCTCTGGTCCTGGGGAGATGATGTCACAAAGGATTCAGAGCAGGGTTCTCTCTGGTCCTGGAGAGATGACGTCACTATGGATTCAGAGCAGGGTTCTCTCTGGTCCTGGAGAGATGACGTCACTATGGATTCAGAGCAGGGTTCTCTCTGGTCCTGGGGAGATGACGTCACTATGGATTCAGAGCAGGGTTCTCTCTGGTCCTGGAGAGATGACGTCACTATGGATTCAGAGCAGGGTTCTCTCTGGTCCTGGAGAGATGACGTCACTATGGATTCAGAGCAGGGTCTCTCTCTGGTCCTGGAGAGATGACGTCACTATGGATTCAGAGCAGGGTTCTCTCTGGTCCTGGAGAGATGACGTCACTATGGATTCAGAGCAGGGGTCTCTCTCTGGTCCTGGAGAGATGACGTCACTATGGATTCAGAGCAGGGTTCTCTCTCTGGTCCTGGAGAGATGACGTCACTATGGATTCAGAGCAGGGTTCTCTCTGGTCCTGGAGAGATGACGTCACTATGGATTCAGAGCAGGGTTCTCTCTGGTCCTGGAGAGATGACGTCACTATGGATTCAGAGCAGGGTTCTCTCTCTGGTCCTGGAGAGATGACGTCACTATGGATTCAGAGCAGGGTTCTCTCTGGTCCTGGAGAGATGACGTCACTATGGATTCAGAGCAGGGTTCTCTGGTCCTGGAGAGATGACGTCACTATGGATTCAGAGCAGGGGTCTCTCTGGTCCTGGAGAGATGACGTCACTATGGATTCAGAGCAGGGTTCTCTCTGGTCCTGGAGAGATGATGTCACTATGGATTCAGAGCAGGGTTCTCTCTCTGGTCCTGGAGAGATGACGCCACTATGGATTCAGAGCAGGGTTCTCTCTGGTCCTGGGGAGGTGATGTCACTATGGATTCAGAGCAGGGTTCTCTCTCTGGTCCTGGAGAGATGACGTCACTATGGATTCAGAGCAGGGTTCTCTCTCTGGTCCTGGAGAGATGACGTCACTATGGATTCAGAGCAGGGTTCTCTCTGGTCCTGGGGAGGTGATGTCACTATGGATTCAGAGCAGGGTTCTCTCTGGTCCTGGGGAGATGATGTCACAAAGGATTCAGAGCAGGGTTCTCTCTGGTCCTGGAGAGATGACGTCACTATGGATTCAGAGCAGGGTTCTCTCTGGTCCTGGGGAGATGATGTCACAAAGGATTCAGAGCAGGGTTCTCTCTGGTCCTGGAGAGATGACGTCACTATGGATTCAGAGCAGGGGTCTCTCTGGTCCTGGAGAGATGACGTCACTATGGATTCAGAGCAGGGTTCTCTCTGGTCCTGGGGAGATGATGTCAATATGGATTCAGAGCAGGGTTCTCTCTGGTACTGGAGAGATGATGTCACAAAGGATTCAGAGCAGGGTTCTCTCTGGTCCTGGAGAGATGACGTCACTATGGATTCAGAGCAGGGTTCTCTCTGGTCCTGGGGAGATGATGTCACAAAGGATTCAGAGCAGGGTTCTCTCTGGTCCTGGAGAGATGACGTCAATATGGATTCAGAGCAGGGTTCTCTCTGGTCCTGGGGAGATGATGTCAATATGGATTCAGAGCAGGGTTCTCTCTGGTACTGGAGAGATGATGTCACAAAGGATTCCGAGCAGGGTTCTCTCTGGTCCTGGGGTGATGATGTCACAAAGGATTCAGAGCAGGGTTCTCTCTGGTCCTGGGGAGATGATGTCACAAAGGATTCAGAGCAGGGTTCTCTCTGGTCCTGGGGAGGTACTGGCTGAGCATGCTTTTGTTCCATCCCCTAACTTATTTTTCTGTTCATGCACGTACAGCTTTGGAGTAGCAGCCACAGAATATGTTTGTTTCTAAGCTTCCCTTAGTAGGCACAAGTAAACACACACAAACACACACACACACACACACACACAAACACACACACACACACACCACCAGTGGCCAGTATCCAACCAGTTGTCTGTGGAGGTTTAATGGATCCTCTTACTCTGATTTGACTGTGTGTGTGTTCAACGTTAATTGAAGGAAGGCGGTAAGGAACTGGACCGAAAATTACTTCCTCTTACGAGCCACACACTTACATACACACACAGAAACACACACTTACACACACACACACACACACACACACACACACACACACACACACACACACACACACACACACACACACACACACACACACACACACACACACACACACACACACACACACACACACACACACACACACACACAACACATTCAGTCGGAAGATAACCCCTCCACCAGTGTAGTGACCCTCTACCTGATCTCAACTCTCTGCAGTGTGAAATGACTGATTGCTTTCGGAGGTCTGCATTCCAAATGGCATCCTATTCACTATGACATTACTTTGGTCACAGCCTTTAGGGGTTATTTAAGGCAGGACTCCAGGTGTGTCCTAAATAGCATCCTGCCTTATAAAACTTCTTAAGGCCAGGGGGCAGTCCGGCTGTAAAGCGTGCCCAAAGTAAACTGCCTGCTACTCAGGCCCAGAAGCTAGGATACGCCTATGATTAGTAGATCTGGACGGAAAACACTCTGAAGTTTCTAAAACTGTTAGACTAATGTCTGTGAGTATAACATAACTGATTTGGCAAAACCTGAGGACAAACCATCCAGGGGGATAAAAAATTGAGGTCATAGGATTTTCCAAATGGTTTCTATGGGAAACCCTATTTATGATGAACCTGGTTGCAGTTCCTATGACTTCCACTAGATGGCAACAGTGCGGTTGAACAGGAACGTCTGTGTTGTTTTTCTTCGGCATTGGAAACAGATTATCCCGTTTTACATTTTAACGATTATTTACATTTTAGGAGGTTGGATTAGGAACCTGAGGTTGGATTAGGAAACTGAGGTTGGATTAGGAACCTGAGGTTGGATTAGGAACCTGATGTTGGATTAGGAACCTGAGGTTGGATTAGCAACCTGAGGTTGGATTAGGAACCTGAGGTTGGATTAGGAACCTGAGGTTGGATTAGGAACCTGAGGTTGGATTAGGAACCTGAGGTTGGATTAGGAACCTGAGGTTGGATTAGGAACCTGAGGTTGGATTAGGAACCTGAGGTTGGATTAGGAAACTGAGGTTGGATTAGGAACCTGAGGTTGGATTAGGAACCTGAGGTTGGATTAGCAACCTGAGGTTGGATTAGGAACCTGAGGTTGGATTAGGAACCTGAGGTTGGATTAGCAACCTGATGTTGGATTAGGAACCTGAGGTTGGATTAGGAACCTGAGGTTGGATTAGGAACCTGAGGTTGGATTAGGAACCTGAGGTTGAATTAGGAACCAGAGGTTGGATTAGGAACCTGAGGTTGGATTAGGAACCTGAGGTTGGATTAGCAACCTGAGGTTGGATTAGGAACCTGAGGTTGGATTAGCAACCTGAGGTTGGATTAGGAACCTGAAGTTGGATTAGGAACCTGAGGTTGGATTAGGAACCTGAGGTTGGATTAGGAACCTGAGGTTGGATTAGGAACCTGAGGTTGGATTAGGAAACTGAGGTTGGATTAGGAACCTGAGGTTGGATTAGGAACCTGAGGTTGGATTAGCAACCTGAGGTTGGATTAGGAACCTGAGGTTGGATTAGGAACCTGAGGTTGGATTAGGAACCTGAGGTTGGATTAGGAACCTGAGGTTGGATTAGGAAACTAAGGTTGGATTAGGAACCTGAGGTTGGATTAGGAACCTGAGGTTGGATTAGGAACCTGAGGTTGGATTAGGAACCTGAGGTTGGATTAGGAACCTGAGGTTGGATTAGGAACCTGAGGTTGGATTAGGAACCTGAGGTTGGATTAGCAACGTTGTTTGAAATGTTTGGACCAAGTTTACAGGTAATTTATTAGATAATTTGTAGTCATTTTGTGCGAGTTGGAATCGGTGTATTTCTATATAAAACGCGCCACATAAATGCACATTTTGGGGATATAAAGAAGGAATTTAACAAACAAAACGACCATTCATTGTGTCACTGAGACATTCGGGATTGAAAAAAGAAAAAGATCTTCAAGGGTAAGGCATTCATTATATCGTTATTTCTGACTTTTGTGTCGCACCTGCCTGGTTGAAAAATTATTTTCATGTGTTTGTATATGGGGTCCTCAGATAATCGCATGGTCTGCTTTCGCCATAAAGCCTTTTTGAAATCTGATGTTAAGCTTTTTTTTTATGTATTACAATTATATTTTTGTGAATGTTGAATGTTGGTATTTCTGTAGTTTGAGTTTGGCGCTCTGCCATTTCACTGGATGTTGTCAAACCGATCCCGCTAAAGGGATTGGTGCGTGACGGGATCACTAAGTGGATCCCGCTAAAGGGATTGGTGCGTGACGGGATCACTAAGAGGTTTTAACCAGAGGATTATGGGGGAAAAGGGTAACACTCGGGATGCACAGAGAG
>NW_026287640.1:12500-50000 GCF_023373465.1 Oncorhynchus keta | reverse complement strand
ACATGTTAGATAAACACAAGCTCATATACACCTGGTGTAAACATGCTAGAAAACACAAGCTCATATACACCTGGAATAAACATGTTAGATAAACACAAGCTCATATACACCTGGAATAAACATGTTAGAAAAACACAAGCTCATATACACCTGGAATAAACATGCTAGAAAAACACAAGCTCATATACACCTGGAATAAACATGCTAGAAAAACACAAGCTCATATACACCTGGTGTAAACATGTTAGAAAACACAAGCTCATATACACCTGGAGTAAACATGCTAGAAAAACACAAGCTCATATACACCTGGAATAAACATGTTAGATAAACACAAGCTCATATACACCTGGTGTAAACATGTTAGAAAAACACAAGCTCATATACACCTGGAATAAACATGTTAGAAAACACAAGCTCATATACACCTGGAATAAACATGTTAGAAAAACACAAGCTCATATACACCTGGTGTAAACATGTTAGAAAACACAAGCTCATATACACCTGGAATAAACATGTTAGAAAAACACAAGCTCATATACACCTGGAATAAACATGTTAGAAAAACACAAGCTCATATACACCTGGAGTAAACATGCTAGAAAAACACAAGCTCATATACACCTGGAATAAACATGTTAGAAAAACACAAGCTCATATACACCTGGAATAAACATGTTAGATAAACACAAACTCATATACACCTGGAATAAACATGTTAGAAAACACAAGCTCATATACACCTGGAGTAAACATGCTAGAAAACACAAACTCATATACACCTGGAATAAACATGTTAGATAAACACAAACTCATATACACCTGGAATAAACATGTTAGAAAAACACAAGCTCATATACACCTGGAATAAACATGTTAGATAAACACAAACTCATATACACCTGGAATAAACATGTTAGAAAAACACAAGCTCATATACACCTGGTGTAAACATGTTAGAAAAACACAAGCTCATATACACCTGGAATAAACATGTTAGAAAACACAAGCTCATATACACCTGGAATAAACATGTTAGAAAAACACAAGCTCATATACACCTGGAATAAACATGTTAGAAAAACACAAGCTCATATACACCTGGAATAAACATGTTAGATAAACACAAGCTCATATACACCTGGTGTAAACATGTTAGAAAACACAAGCTCATATACACCTGGAATAAACATGCTAGAAAAACACAAGCTCATATACACCTGGAATAAACATGTTAGAAAACACAAGCTCATATACACCTGGAATAAACATGCTAGAAAAACACAAGCTCATATACACCTGGAATAAACATGTTAGATAAACACAAGCTCATATACACCTGGAATAAACATGTTAGAAAAACACAAGCTCATATACACCTGGAATAAACATGCTAGAAAACACAAGCTCATATACACCTGGAATAAACATGTTAGAAAAACACAAGCTCATATACACCTGGTGTAAACATGTTAGAAAAACACAAGCTCATATACACCTGGAATAAACATGTTAGAAAACACAAGCTCATATACACCTGGAATAAACATGTTAGAAAAACACAAGCTCATATACACCTGGTGTAAACATGTTAGAAAAACACAAGCTCATATACACCTGGAATAAACATGTTAGAAAAACACAAGCTCATATACACCTGGAATAAACATGTTAGAAAAACACAAGCTCATATACACCTGGAATAAACATGTTAGAAAAACACAAGCTCATATACACCTGGAATAAACATGTTAGAAAACACAAGCTCATATACACCTGGAATAAACATGTTAGAAAAACACAAGCTCATATACACCTGGAGTAAACATGTTAGAAAAACACAAGCTCATATACACCTGGAATAAACATGTTAGAAAAACACAAGCTCATATACACCTGGAGTAAACATGCTAGAAAACACAAGCTCATATACACCTGGAGTAAACATGTTAGAAAAACACAAGCTCATATACACCTGGAATAAACATGTTAGAAAAACACAAGCTCATATACACCTGGAATAAACATGTTAGAAAAACACAAGCTCATATACACCTGGAATAAACATGTTAGAAAAACACAAGCTCATATACACCTGGAATAAACATGTTAGAAAAACACAAGCTCATATACACCTGGAATAAACATGTTAGAAAAACACAAGCTCATATACACCTGGAATAAACATGTTAGAAAAACACAAGCTCATATACACCTGGAGTAAACATGTTTAGAAAACACAAGCTCATATACACCTGGAATAAACATGTTAGAAAAACACAAGCTCATATACACCTGGAATAAACATGCTAGAAAACACAAGCTCATATACACCTGGAGTAAACATGTTAGAAAAACACAAGCTCATATACACCTGGAATAAACATGCTAGAAAAACACAAGCTCATATACACCTGGAGTAAACATGTTAGAAAACACAAGCTCATATACACCTGGAATAAACATGCTAGAAAAACACAAGCTCATATACACCTGGTGTAAACATGTTAGAAAAACACAAGCTCATATACACCTGGAATAAACATGTTAGAAAAACACAAGCTCATATACACCTGGTGTAAACATGTTAGAAAAACACAAGCTCATATACACCTGGAATAAACATGTTAGAAAAACACAAGCTCATATACACCTGGAGTAAACATGTTAGAAAAACACAAGCTCATATACACCTGGAATAAACATGTTAGAAAAACACAAGCTCATATACACCTGGAGTAAACATGTTAGAAAAACACAAGCTCATATACACCTGGAGTAAACATGTTAGAAAAACACAAGCTCATATACACCTGGAATAAACATGTTAGAAAAACACAAGCTCATATACACCTGGAGTAAACATGTTAGAAAAACACAAGCTCATATACACCTGGAATAAACATGTTAGAAAAACACAAGCTCATATACACCTGGAAAACATGTTAGAAAAACACAAGCTCATATACACCTGGAATAAACATGTTAGAAAAACACAAGCTCATATACACCTGGAATAAACATGTTAGAAAAACACAAGCTCATATACACCTGGAGTAAACATGTTAGAAAAACACAAGCTCATATACACCTGGAATAAACATGTTAGAAAAACACAAGCTCATATACACCTGGAGTAAACATGTTAGAAAAACACAAGCTCATATACACCTGGAATAAACATGTTAGAAAAACACAAGCTCATATACACCTGGAATAAACATGTTAGAAAACACAAGCTCATATACACCTGGAATAAACATGTTAGAAAAACACAAGCTCATATACACCTGGAATAAACATGTTAGAAAAACACAAGCTCATATACACCTGGAATAAACATGTTAGAAAAACACAAGCTCATATACACCTGGAATAAACATGTTAGAAAAACACAAGCTCATATACACCTGGAGTAAACATGCTAGAAAAACACAAGCTCATATACACCTGGAATAAACATGTTAGAAAAACACAAGCTCATATACACCTGGAATAAACATGTTAGAAAAACACAAGCTCATATACACCTGGAATAAACATGTTAGAAAAACACAAGCTCATATACACCTGGAATAAACATGTTAGAAAAACACAAGCTCATATACACCTGGAATAAACATGTTAGAAAAACACAAGCTCATATACACCTGGAATAAACATGTTAGAAAAACACAAGCTCATATACACCTGGAATAAACATGTTAGAAAAACACAAGCTCATATACACCTGGAGTAAACATGTTAGAAAAACACAAGCTCATATACACCTGGAATAAACATGTTAGAAAAACACAAGCTCATATACACCTGGAGTAAACATGTTAGAAAACACAAGCTCATATACACCTGGAATAAACATGTTAGAAAAACACAAGCTCATATACACCTGGAGTAAACATGTTAGAAAAACACAAGCTCATATACACCTGGAATAAACATGTTAGAAAAACACAAGCTCATATACACCTGGAGTAAACATGTTAGAAAAACACAAGCTCATATACACCTGGAATAAACATGTTAGAAAAACACAAGCTCATATACACCTGGAGTAAACATGTTAGAAAACACAAGCTCATATACACCTGGAATAAACATGTTAGAAAACACAAGCTCATATACACCTGGAGTAAACATGTTAGAAAAACACAAGCTCATATACACCTGGAATAAACATGTTAGAAAAACACAAGCTCATATACACCTGGAATAAACATGTTAGAAAAACACAAGCTCATATACACCTGGAATAAACATGTTAGAAAACACAAGCTCATATACACCTGGAATAAACATGTTAGAAAAACACAAGCTCATATACACCTGGAATAAACATGTTAGAAAAACACAAGCTCATATACACCTGGAGTAAACATGTTAGAAAAACACAAGCTCATATACACCTGGAATAAACATGTTAGAAAACACAAGCTCATATACACCTGGAATAAACATGCTAGAAAACACAAGCTCATATACACCTGGAGTAAACATGTTAGAAAAACACAAGCTCATATACACCTGGAATAAACATGTTAGAAAAACACAAGCTCATATACACCTGGAATAAACATGTTAGAAAAACACAAGCTCATATACACCTGAGTAAACATGTTAGAAAACACAAGCTCATATACACCTGGAATAAACATGCTAGAAAAACACAAGCTCATATACACCTGGAATAAACATGTTAGAAAAACACAAGCTCATATACACCTGGTGTAAACATGTTAGAAAAACACAAGCTCATATACACCTGGAATAAACATGTTAGAAAAACACAAGCTCATATACACCTGGTGTAAACATGTTAGAAAAACACAAGCTCATATACACCTGGAATAAACATGCTAGAAAAACACAAGCTCATATACACCTGGAGTAAACATGTTAGAAAAACACAAGCTCATATACACCTGGAATAAACATGTTAGAAAAACACAAGCTCATATACACCTGGAGTAAACATGCTAGAAAAACACAAGCTCATATACACCTGGAATAAACATGTTAGAAAAACACAAGCTCATATACACCTGGTGTAAACATGTTAGAAAAACACAAGCTCATATACACCTGGAATAAACATGTTAGAAAAACACAAGCTCATATACACCTGGTGTAAACATGTTAGAAAAACACAAGCTCATATACACCTGGAATAAACATGTTAGAAAAACACAAGCTCATATACACCTGGAATAAACATGTTAGAAAAACACAAGCTCATATACACCTGGAATAAACATGTTAGAAAACACAAGCTCATATACACCTGGAATAAACATGTTAGAAAACACAAGCTCATATACACCTGGAATAAACATGTTAGAAAAACACAAGCTCATATACACCTGGAATAAACATGTTAGAAAAACACAAGCTCATATACACCTGGTGTAAACATGTTAGAAAAACACAAGCTCATATACACCTGGAATAAACATGTTAGAAAAACACAAGCTCATATACACCTGGTGTAAACATGTTAGAAAACACAAGCTCATATACACCTGGAATAAACATGTTAGAAAACACAAGCTCATATACACCTGGAATAAACATGTTAGAAAAACACAAGCTCATATACACCTGGAATAAACATGTTAGAAAAACACAAGCTCATATACACCTGGAATAAACATGTTAGAAAACACAAGCTCATATACACCTGGAATAAACATGTTAGAAAACACAAGCTCATATACACCTGGAATAAACATGTTAGAAAAACACAAGCTCATATACACCTGGAGTAAACATGCTAGAAAAACACAAGCTCATATACACCTGGAGTAAACATGTTAGAAAAACACAAGCTCATATACACCTGGAATAAACATGTTAGAAAAACACAAGCTCATATACACCTGGAATAAACATGTTAGAAAACACAAGCTCATATACACCTGGAATAAACATGTTAGAAAAACACAAGCTCATATACACCTGGAGTAAACATGCTAGAAAAACACAAGCTCATATACACCTGGTGTAAACATGTTAGAAAAACACAAGCTCATATACACCTGGAATAAACATGTTAGAAATACACAAGCTCATATACACCTGGAATAAACATGTTAGAAAAACACAAGCTCATATACACCTGGAATAAACATGTTAGAAAAACACAAGCTCATATACACCTGGTGTAAACATGTTAGAAAAACACAAGCTCATATACACCTGGAATAAACATGTTAGAAAAACACAAGCTCATATACACCTGGTGTAAACATGTTAGAAAAACACAAGCTCATATACACCTGGAATAAACATGCTAGAAAAACACAAGCTCATATACACCTGGAGTAAACATGTTAGAAAAACACAAGCTCATATACACCTGGAATAAACATGTTAGAAAAACACAAGCTCATATACACCTGAGTAAACATGCTAGAAAAACACAAGCTCATATACACCTGGAATAAACATGTTAGAAAAACACAAGCTCATATACACCTGGTGTAAACATGTTAGAAAACACAAGCTCATATACACCTGGAATAAACATGTTAGAAAAACACAAGCTCATATACACCTGGTGTAAACATGTTAGAAAAACACAAGCTCATATACACCTGGAATAAACATGTTAGAAAAACACAAGCTCATATACACCTGGAATAAACATGTTAGAAAAACACAAGCTCATATACACCTGGAATAAACATGTTAGAAAAACACAAGCTCATATACACCTGGAATAAACATGTTAGAAAAACACAAGCTCATATACACCTGGAATAAACATGTTAGAAAAACACAAGCTCATATACACCTGGAATAAACATGTTAGAAAAACACAAGCTCATATACACCTGGTGTAAACATGTTAGAAAAACACAAGCTCATATACACCTGGAATAAACATGTTAGAAAACACAAGCTCATATACACCTGGTGTAAACATGTTAGAAAAACACAAGCTCATATACACCTGGAATAAACATGTTAGAAAACACAAGCTCATATACACCTGGAATAAACATGTTAGAAAACACAAGCTCATATACACCTGGAATAAACATGTTAGAAAAACACAAGCTCATATACACCTGGAATAAACATGTTAGAAAAACACAAGCTCATATACACCTGGAATAAACATGTTAGAAAAACACAAGCTCATATACACCTGGAATAAACATGTTAGAAAACACAAGCTCATATACACCTGGAGTAAACATGCTAGAAAAACACAAGCTCATATACACCTGGAGTAAACATGTTAGAAAAACACAAGCTCATATACACCTGGAATAAACATGTTAGAAAAACACAAGCTCATATACACCTGGAATAAACATGTTAGAAAACACAAGCTCATATACACCTGGAATAAACATGTTAGAAAAACACAAGCTCATATACACCTGGAGTAAACATGCTAGAAAAACACAAGCTCATATACACCTGGTGTAAACATGTTAGAAAAACACAAGCTCATATACACCTGGAATAAACATGTTAGAAATACACAAGCTCATATACACCTGGAATAAACATGTTAGAAAAACACAAGCTCATATACACCTGGTGTAAACATGTTAGAAAACACAAGCTCATATACACCTGGAATAAACATGTTAGAAAAACACAAGCTCATATACACCTGGAATAAACATGTTAGAAAAACACAAGCTCATATACACCTGGAATAAACATGTTAGAAAACACAAGCTCATATACACCTGGAATAAACATGCTAGAAAACACAAGCTCATATACACCTGGAATAAACATGTTAGAAAAACACAAGCTCATATACACCTGGTGTAAACATGTTAGAAAAACACAAGCTCATATACACCTGGAATAAACATGTTAGAAAAACACAAGCTCATATACACCTGGAATAAACATGTTAGAAAAACACAAGCTCATATACACCTGGTGTAAACATGTTAGAAAACACAAGCTCATATACACCTGGAGTAAACATGTTAGAAAAACACAAGCTCATATACACCTGGAATAAACATGTTAGAAAAACACAAGCTCATATACACCTGGAGTAAACATGCTAGAAAACACAAGCTCATATACACCTGGTGTAAACATGTTAGAAAACACAAGCTCATATACACCTGGAATAAACATGTTAGAAATACACAAGCTCATATACACCTGGAATAAACATGTTAGAAAACACAAGCTCATATACACCTGGTGTAAACATGTTAGAAAAACACAAGCTCATATACACCTGGAATAAACATGTTAGAAAACACAAGCTCATATACACCTGGAATAAACATGTTAGAAAAACACAAGCTCATATACACCTGGAATAAACATGTTAGAAAAACACAAGCTCATATACACCTGGAATAAACATGCTAGAAAAACACAAGCTCATATACACCTGGAATAAACATGTTAGAAAACACAAGCTCATATACACCTGGTGTAAACATGTTAGAAAAACACAAGCTCATATACACCTGGAATAAACATGTTAGAAAAACACAAGCTCATATACACCTGGAATAAACATGTTAGAAAAACACAAGCTCATATACACCTGGTGTAAACATGTTAGAAAAACACAAGCTCATATACACCTGGAATAAACATGTTAGAAAAACACAAGCTCATATACACCTGGAATAAACATGTTAGAAAAACACAAGCTCATATACACCTGGAATAAACATGTTAGAAAAACACAAGCTCATATACACCTGGAATAAACATGTTAGAAAAACACAAGCTCATATACACCTGGACACCTACTCATTCTAGGGTTTCTCTTTATTTTCTACATTGTAGAATAATAGTGAAGACATCAACACTATGAAATAACACATATGGAGTCATGTAGAATAATAGTGAAGACATCAACACTATGAAATAACACACATGGAGTCATGTAGAATAATAGTGAAGACATCAACACTATGAAATAACACACATGGAGTCATGTAGAATAATAGTGAAGACATCAACACTATGAAATAACACACATGGAGTCATGTAGAATAATAGTGAAGACATCAACACTATGAAATAACACACATGGAGTCATGTAGAATAATAGTGAAGACATCAACACTATGAAATACCACACATGGAGTCATGTAGAATAATAGTGAAGACATCAACACTATGAAATAACACACATGGAGTCATGTAGAATAATAGTGAAGACATCAACACTATGAAATACCACACATGGAGTCATGTAGAATAATAGTGAAGACATCAACACTATGAAATAACACACATGGAGTCATGTAGAATAATAGTGAAGACATCAACACTATGAAATAACACACATGGAGTCATGTAGAATAATAGGCATATGTCTATGGTTGCCTAGATTGGTTCTCAATCAGAGGCAGCTGTTTATCGTTGTCTCTGATTGGGGACCATATTTAGGTAGCCATATTTATTAGGTATTTGTGGGTTATTGTCTATGTGTAGTTGCATGTCAGCACTAGTTGTCGATAGCATCACGGTCGTTTTGTATAGTTTGTTTAAGTGTTCTTCAAGTGTCCTTCGTTAATAAAAGAAGAATGTATTCTAATCACGCTGCGTCTTGGTCTCATCGTTACAACGAACGTGAAATAGAGACTGGTACTGTAGAGACATAGATACTGTAGGTCAGTAGTACTGGTCATTATTTACTGGTTAGAGACAGAGATACTGTAGGTCAGTAGTACTGGTCATTATTTACTGGGTAGAGACAGAGATACTGTAGGTCAGTAGTACTGGTTATTTATTTACTGGTTAGAGACAGAGATACTGTAGGTCAGTAGTACTGGTCATTATTTACTGGTTAGAGACAGAGATACTGTAGGTCAGTAGTACTGGTCATTATTTACTGGTTAGAGACAGAGATACTGTAGGTCAGTAGTACTGGTCATTATTTACTGGTTAGAGACATAGATACTGTAGGTCAGTAGTACTGGTCATTATTTACTGGTTAGAGACATAGATACTGTAGGTCAGTAGTACTGGTCATTATTTACTGGTTAGAGACATAGATACTGTAGGTCAGTAGTACTGGTCATTATTTACTGGTTAGAGACATAGATACTGTAGGTCAGTAGTACTGGTCATTATTTACTGGTTAGAGACTGGTACTGTAGAGACATAGATACTGTAGGTCAGTAGTACAGGTCATTATTTACTGGTTAGACACATAGATACTGTAGGTCAGTAGTACTGGTCATTATTTACTGGTTAGAGACATAGATACTGTAGGTCAGTAGTACTGGTCATTATTTACTGGTTAGAGACATAGATACTGTAGGTCAGTAGTACTGGTCATTATTTACTGGTTAGAGACATAGATACTGTAGGTCAGTAGTACTGGTCATTATTTACTGGTTAGAGACATAGATACTGTAGGTCAGTAGTACTGGTCAGTATTTACTGGTTAGAGACATAGATACTGTAGGTCAGTAGTACTGGTCAGTATTTACTGGTTAGAGACATAGATACTGTAGGTCAGTAGTACTGGTCATTATTTACTGGTTAGAGACTGGTACTGTAGAGACATAGATACTGTAGGTCAGTAGTACTGGTCATTATTTACTGGTTAGAGACTGGTACTGTAGAGACATAGATACTGTAGGTCAGTAGTACTGGTCAGTATTTACTGGTTAGAGACATAGATACTGTAGGTCAGTAGTACTGGTCAGTATTTACTGGTTAGAGACATAGATACTGTAGGTCAGTAGTACAGGTCATTATTTACTGGTTAGAGACATAGATACTGTAGGTCAGTAGTACTGGTCATTATTTACTGGTTAGAGACATAGATACTGTAGGTCAGTAGTACTGGTCATTATTTACTGGTTAGAGACATAGATACTGTAGGTCAGTAGTACTGGTCAGTATTTACTGGTTAGAGACATAGATACTGTAGGTCAGTAGTACTGGTCATTATTTACTGGTTAGAGACATAGATACTGTAGGTCAGTAGTACTGGTCATTATTTACTGGTTAGAGACTGGTACTGTAGAGACATAGATACTGTAGGTCAGTAGTACTGGTCATTATTTACTGGTTAGAGACTGGTACTGTAGAGACATAGATACTGTAGGTCAGTAGTACTGGTCAGTATTTACTGGTTAGAGACATAGATACTGTAGGTCAGTAGTACTGGTCATTATTTACTGGTTAGAGACATAGATACTGTAGGTCAGTAGTACAGGTCATTATTTACTGGTTAGAGACATAGATACTGTAGGTCAGTAGTACAGGTCATTATTTACTGGTTAGAGACATAGATACTGTAGGTCAGTAGTACTGGTCATTATTTACTGGTTAGAGACATAGATACTGTAGGTCAGTAGTACTGGTCATTATTTACTGGTTAGAGACATAGATACTGTAGGTCAGTAGTACTGGTCATTATTTACTGGTTAGAGACTGGTACTGTAGGTCAGTAGTACAGGTCAGTATTTACTGGATAGATACTGGTACTGTAGAGACATAGATACTGTAGGTCAGTAGTCCAGGTCTGAGGCACTGCATGTCAGTGTTAGAGGTGTGACTCCAGACTCTGGTTTGATTCCCGGCTGGGAGGCGCACAATTGGCCCAGCGTCGTGTGGGTTATTGTTTGGCTGGGGTGGAGGTTAGTTAACCTGCAGTTCCTCGGTAGGCCGTCAATGTAAATAATAATTTGTCCTGAACTGACTTTCCTGGTTAAATAAAGGTAAAATAAAAACAATGTTTTCATAGGTTAACTTCAGGGTGACTCACTTCTTCTCGCCCTGACAGACTCCTCCCTTTATTACGCTCCCTCCCTCCGTCCCTCCCTCCCTCCCTCCCTCCCTCCCTCCCTCCCTCCCTCCCTCCCTCCCTCCCTCCCTCCCTCCCTCCCTCCCTCCCTCCCTCCATCCTCCCACTCCTCTCTCCCTCCCTCCATCCCTCAACCTCCCTCTCTCTACCTCCATCCCTCCCCCTCCCTCCCTCTCTCCCTCCATCCCTCCCCCTCCCTCTCCCCCTCCCCCTCCCTCCACCCTCCCCCTCCCTCTCTCCCTCCCCCTCCCTCTCTCCCTCCCTCCCTCCATCCCTCAACCTCCCTCTCTCCCTCCCCCTCCCCCTCCCTCTCTCCCTCCACCCTCCCCCTCCCTCTCTCCCTCCACCCTCCCCTCCCTCTCTCACTCCCCCCTCCCCCCCTCTCTCCCTCCACCCTCCCCCTCCCTCTCTCCCAACCCCGCTCCCTCTCTCTCTCCCTCCCAGCAGGTCAATTGTTTACCATCTCAATAAGTTCCCACAGAAGAGCTCTGCACATCATACAAACCAGCCCAGTCAGCAACGTGTGTGTGTGTGTGTGTGTGTGTGTGTGTGTGTGTGTGTGTGTGTGTGTGTGTGTGTGTGTGTGTGTGTGTGTGTGTGTGTGTGTGTGTGTGTGTGTGTGTGTGTGTGTGTGTGTGTGTGTGTGTGTGTGTGTGTGTGTGTACCGGTGTGTGTTTGTGTGTGAACTCACACACCGCCTGTGTATTCAGGCAGAATAATATGTTGTTGCTCTGGGACCTGGTATTTACATCCTGTTTTGATTCAGTGGTCGTCCAGCTACAGTTCACTGACAAGGTTGACTACAGGAAACAAGACACACAGTTGTCAGCACAAAGACCTAACGTAAGACTCGTTAACACATTTATGGGTCCCTACTCGTCGAGGAGTGTCAGTGTGTGTGAGCGTACCAGGTCTGTGTGTGTGTAGTTTACAAGGTGTCAGTGTGTGTGAGCGTACGAGGTCTGTGTGTGTGTAGTTTACAAGGTGTCAGTGTGTGTGAGCGTACGAGGTCTGTGTGTGTGTAGTTTACAAGGTGTCAGTGTGTGTGAGCGTACGAGGTCTGTGTGTGTGTGTAGTTTACAAGGTGTCAGTGTGTGTGAGCGTACGAGGTCTGTGTGTGTGTAGTTTACAAGGTGTCAGTGTGTGTGAGCGTACGAGGTCTGTGTGTGTGTAGTTTACAAGGTGTCAGTGTGTGTGAGCGTACGAGGTCTGTGTGTGTGTAGTTTACAAGGTGTCAGTGTGTGTGAGCGTACGAGGTCTGTGTGTGTGTAGTTTACAAGGTGTCAGTGTGTGTGAGCGTACGAGGTCTGTGTGTGTGTAGTTTACAAGGTGTCAGTGTGTGTGAGCGTACGAGGTCTGTGTGTGTGTAGTTTACAAGGTGTCAGTGTGTGTGAGCGTACGAGGTCTGTGTGTGTGTAGTTTACAAGGTGTCAGTGTGTGTGAGCGTACGAGGTCTGTGTGTGTGTAGTTTACAAGGTGTCAGTGTGTGTGAGCGTACGAGGTCTGTGTGTGTGTAGTTTACAAGGTGTCAGTGTGTGTGAGCGTATGAGGTCTGTGTGTGTGTAGTTTACAAGGTGTCAGTGTGTGTGAGCGTACGAGGTCTGTGTGTGTGTAGTTTACAAGGTGTCAGTGTGTGTGAGCGTACGAGGTCTGTGTGTGTGTAGTTTACAAGGTGTCAGTGTGTGTGAGCGTACGAGGTCTGTGTGTGTGTAGTTTACAAGGTGTCAGTGTGTGTGAGCGTACGAGGTCTGTGTGTGTGTAGTTTACAAGGTGTCAGTGTGTGTGAGCGTACGAGGTCTGTGTGTGTGTAGTTTACAAGGTGTCAGTGTGTGTGAGCGTACGAGGTCTGTGTGTGTGTAGTTTACAAGGTGTCAGTGTGTGTGAGCGTACGAGGTCTGTGTGTGTGTAGTTTACAAGGTGTCAGTGTGTGTGAGCGTACGAGGTCTGTGTGTGTGTAGTTTACAAGGTGTCAGTGTGTGTGAGCGTACGAGGTCTGTGTGTGTGTAGTTTACAAGGTGTCAGTGTGTGTGAGCGTACGAGGTCTGTGTGTGTGTAGTTTACAAGGTGTCAGTGTGTGAGCGTACGAGGTCTGTGTGTGTGTAGTTTACAAGGTGTCAGTGTGTGTGAGCGTACGAGGTCTGTGTGTGTGTAGTTTACAAGGTGTCAGTGTGTGTGAGCGTACGAGGTCTGTGTGTGTGTAGTTTACAAGGTGTCAGTGTGTGTGAGCGTACGAGGTCTGTGTGTGTGTAGTTTACAAGGTGTCAGTGTGTGTGAGCGTACGAGGTCTGTGTGTGTGTAGTTTACAAGGTGTCAGTGTGTGTGAGCGTACGAGGTCTGTGTGTGTGTAGTTTACAAGGTGTCAGTGTGTGTGAGCGTACGAGGTCTGTGTGTGTGTAGTTTACAAGGTGTCAGTGTGTGTGAGCGTACGAGGTCTGTGTGTGTGTGTAGTTTACAAGGTGTCAGTGTGTGTGAGCGTACGAGGTCTGTGTGTGTGTAGTTTACAAGGTGTCAGTGTGTGTGAGCGTACGAGGTCTGTGTGTGTGTAGTTTACAAGGTGTCAGTGTGTGTGAGCGTACGAGGTCTGTGTGTGTGTGTAGTTTACAAGGTGTCAGTGTGTGTGAGCGTACGAGGTCTGTGTGTGTGTAGTTTACAAGGTGTCAGTGTGTGTGAGCGTACGAGGTCTGTGTGTGTGTGTGTGTGTGTGTGTGTGTGTGTGTGTAGTTTACAAGGTGTCAGTGTGTGTGAGCGTACGAGGTCTGTGTGTGTGTAGTTTACAAGGTGTCAGTGTGTGTGAGCGTACGAGGTCTGTGTGTGTGTAGTTTACAAGGTGTCAGTGTGTGTGAGCGTACGAGGTCTGTGTGTGTGTAGTTTACAAGGTGTCAGTGTATGTGAGCGTACGAGGTCTGTGTGTGTGTAGTTTACAAGGTGTCAGTGTGTGTGAGCGTACGAGGTCTGTGTGTGTGTAGTTTACAAGGTGTCAGTGTGTGTGAGCGTACGAGGTCTGTGTGTGTGTAGTTTACAAGGTGTCAGTGTGTGTGAGCGTACGAGGTCTGTGTGTGTGTAGTATCATAATCGTACCAGCTAACTAAGTCCCAATCATACTCATACCAACTAATTAAGTCCCTATCATAATCACACCAACTAACTAAGTCCCTATCATCAGCATGCCAACTAACTAAGTCCCTATCATAATCATACCAACTAAATAAGTCCCTATCGTAATTATACCAACTAACTAAGTCCCTATCATAATCGTACCAGCTAAATAAGTCCCTATCATAATCATTTCAACTAAATAAGTCCCTATCATAATCACACCAACTAACTAAGTCCCTATCATAATCATACCAACTAACTTAGTCCCTATCATAATCATACCAACTAACTAAGTCCCTACCGTAATCACACCAACTAACTAAGTCCCTATCATATTTATATCAGCTAAATAAGTCCTGATCATAATCATACCAGCTAACCAAGTCTATTTCATAATCATACCAACTAAATAAGTCCCTATTATAATCATACTAAATAAGTCCCTATCATAATCATACCAACTAAATAAGTCCCTATCGTAATTATACCAACTAACTAAGTCCCTATCATAATCATACCAACTAAATAAGTCCCAATCATAATCATTCCAACTAAATAAGTCCCTATCATAATCACACCAACTAACTAAGTCCCTATCATAATCATACCAACTAACTAAGTCCCAATCATACTCATACCAACTAACTATGTCCCTATCATAATCGTACCAACTAACTAAGTCCCAATTAATAATCATACCAACTAACTAAGTCCCTACCGTAATCACACCAACTAACTAAGTCCCTATCATATTTATATCAGCTAAATAAGTCCTGATCATAATCATACCAGCTAACCAAGTCTCTATCATAATCGTACCAACTAACTAAGTCCCTATCATAATCATACCAACTAACTAAGTCCCAATCATACTCATACCAACTAACTATGTCCCTATCATAATCGTACCAGCTAAATAAGTCCCTATCATAATCATACCAACTAAATAAGTCCCTATCATAATCATACCAACTAACTAAGTCCCAATCATACTCATACCAACTAACTAAGTCCCTATCATAATCACACCAACTAACTAAGTCCCTATCATAAGCATACCAACTAACTAAGTCCCTATTATAATCACACCAACTAAATAAGTCCATATCATAATCACACCAACTAAATACATCGCTATCATAATCATACCAACTAACTGAGTCCCAATCATACTCATACCAACTAACTAAGTCCCTATCATAATCCACCAACTAAGTCACTATCGTAATCACAACAACTAACTAAGTCCCTATCGTAATCACAACAACTAACTAAGTCCCTATCGTAATCACAACAACTAACTAAGTCCCTATCGTAATCACAACAACTAACTAAGTCCCTATCGTAATCACACCAACTAACTAAGTCCCTATCATAACCATACCATCTTAATAAGTCCCTATCATAATCATACCAACTAAATAAGTCCCCATTATCATCACACCAACTAAATAAGTACCTATTATAATCACACCAACTAAATAAGTCACTATCATAATCACACCAACTATATAAGTCCCTATTATAATCATACCAACTAAATAGGTCCCTATTATAATCATACCAACTAAATACGTCCCTATCATAATCATACCAACTAAATAAGTCCCTATCGTAATTATACCAACTAAGTCCCTATCATAATCGCACCAACTGAATTGGTCCCTATCATAATCATACCATCTTAATAAGTCCATATCATAATCACACCAACTAAATACATCGCTATCATAATCATACACACTAAATAAGTCCCTATCATAATCACATCAACTAAATAAGTCCCTATCAAATTTATACCAACTAAGTCCCTATCATAATCATACCAACTAACTGAGTCCCAATCATAACCACACCAACTGAGTTGGTCCCTATCATAACCATACCATCTTAATAAGTCCCTATCATAATCATACCAACTAACTAAGTCCCTATCATTATCACACCAACTAACTAAATCCCTATCATAATCATACCAACTATGTTGGTCCCTATCATAACCATACCATCTTAATAAGTCCCTATCATAATCATACCAACTAAATAAGTCCCTATCGTAATTATACCAACTAAGTCCCTATCATAATCGTACCAGCTAAATAAGTCCCAATCATACTCATACCAACTATGTCCCTATCATAATCGTACCAGCTAAATAAGTCTCTATCATAATCATACAAAATAAATAAGTCCCTATCATAATCACAACAACTAACTAAGTCCCTATCATATTCATACCAACTAACTAAGTCCCTATCATAATCATACCAACTAACTAAGTCCCTATCATAATCACAACAACTAACTAAGTCCCTATCGTAATCACACCAACTAACTAAGTACCTATCATAACCACACCAACTGAGTTGGTCCTTATCATAATCATACCATCTTAATAAGTCCATATCATAATCACACCAACTAAATACATCGCTATCATATTTATACCAACTAAGTCCCTATCATAATCATACACACTAAATAAGTCCCTATCATAATCACAACAACTAACTAAGTCCCTATCGTAATCACACCAACTAACTAAGTACCTATCATAACCACACCAACTGAGTTGGTCCCTATCATAACCATACCATCTTAATAAGTCCCTATCATAATCATACCAACTAAATAAGTCCCTATTATAATCACACCAACTAAATAAGTCACTATCATAATCACACCAACTAAATAAGTCCCTATCATAATCACAACAACTAACTAAGTCCCTATCGTAATCACAACAACTAACTAAGTCCCTATCATTATCACACCAACTAAGTCCCTATCATAACCACACCAACTGAGTTGGTCTCTATCATAATCATACCATCTTAATTCCCTATTATAATCACACCAACTAAATAAGTCCCTATTATAATCACACCAACTAAATAAGTCCCTATTATAATCATACCAACTAAATAAGTCACTATTATAATCATACCAACTAAATAAGTCACTATTATAATCACACCAACTAAATAAGTCCCTATTATAATCACACCAACTAAATAAGTCCCTATTATAATCACACCAACTAAATAAGTCACTATTATAATCACACCAACTAAATAAGTCCCTATTATAATCATACCAACTAAATAAGTCACTATTATAATCATACCAACTAAATAAGTCACTATTATAATCACACCAACTAAATAAGTCCCTATTATAATCACACCAACTAAATAAGTCCCTATTATAATCACACCAACTAAATAAGTCACTATTATAATCACACCAACTAAATAAGTCCCTATTATAATCATACCAACTAAATAAGTCACTATTATAATCACACCAACTAAATAAGTCCCTATTATAATCACACCAACTAAATAAGTCACTATTATAATCACACCAACTAAATAAGTCCCTACCATAATCACACCAACTAAATAAGTCCCTATTATAATCATACCAACTAAATAAGTCCCTATTATAATCACACCAACTAAATAAGTCCCTATTATAATCATACCAACTAAATAAGTCCCTATTATAATCACACCAACTGAATAAGTCCCTATTATAATCATACCAAATAAGTGATTTGGTTGTTTCAAATAAATCAAGTTTGCACAATAAACAATACAAACCGCAATTTAAAACCAAGTCAATGACGTCAATGGAGTTGTATCTACAAGGGGTATAAAGAGAAGTTCAGAAAGTAAAGTCATAGAAGAAGACAGTCTAGTCACGGTGCTGGTGTTGAATGAACACATTGTGACAGACACAACCCACAGAACACTCTGGATTCCACTGGAATCTGTTCTGTTGCCTGACATTCCAGAACACTTCACAGAAAGAACCGTTGGTCTGGTGCTAAAATCAGACCTTCCATTTGTCTCCAACTGACACAGAATGTAACGTTCTGAAACAGGCGTTCCACTCATTCCGTCTGAGATGCTGAAGGAAGATAGAAATCTGTTCTTTCTTGAGCTTCCGTCAGGGAATTTGTACTCTTTCCTCTCTCTAACCTCGCTCCTAGCTGTAAGTCAGGACATGCAAACTGACTCATACCTGTCCTCTCGTCTCATTGGACACTGACTGTCGATGACTAACGCCTATCCTTTGATCTGATAGGCTGTTTACTGTTGATGAGGTTGGGTTGAGGGTGATAAGGGCTGAAGTGGGGAGTGACTAAGAAGAGATAGGCAACCCCCTCCAAAACACACACACACACATATTGCCCCCCAAGTGTGTTCTGTCTACACAGGTTAAATATGGAGGCATCAGGGAGGGTTAGACAGGGGGTAGATGTGCTGGGGGGAGTCAGAGGGGGGTGGGAGGGTTAGACAGGGGGTAGATGTGCTGGGGGGGTCAGAGGGGGGTGGGAGGGTTAGACAGGGGGTGTGCTGGGGGAGTCAGAGGGGGTGGAAGGGTTAGACAGGGGGTAGATGTGCTGGGGAGTCAGAGGGGGTGGGAGGGTTAGACAGGGGGTAGATGTGCTGGGGGAGTCAGAGGGGGTGGGAGGGTTAGACAGGGGGTAGATGTGCTGGGGGAGTCAGAGGGGGTGGGAGGGTTAGACAGGGGTAGATGTGCTGGGGGAGTCAGAGGTGGGTGGGAGGGTTAGACAGGGGGTAGATGTGCTGGGGGAGTCAGAGGGGGTGGGAGGGTTAGACAGGGGGTAGATGTGCTGGGGGAGTCAGAGGGGGTGGGAGGGTTAGACAGGGGGTAGATGTGCTGGGGGAGTCAGAGGGGGTGGGAGGGTTAGACAGGGGTAGATGTGCTGGGGGAGTCAGAGGGGGTGGGAGGGTTAGACAGGGGGTAGATGTGCTGGGGGAGTCAGAGGGGGTGGGAGGGTTAGACAGGGGTAGATGGCTGGGGGAGTCAGAGGGGGTGGGAGGGTTAGACAGGGGTAGATGTGCTGGGGGAGTCAGAGGGGGTGGGAGGGTTAGACAGGTGGTAGATGTGCTGGGGGGAGGAGTCAGAGGGGTGGGAGGGTTAGACAGGGGTAGATGTGCTGGGGGAGTCAGAGGGGGTGGGAGGGGGAGTGTGGTTGGTGGTTCTGCATGTCTTCAGCGTAACACAGTCATTTACATTTACTAGGGGAGCACAGAAGAAGGTATACTTTGCTAGGAGCAACTACTGCAGTGGTGGTGGTGGGGGGTGTGTTGGGGGTAGGATAACTTGCTTTGTATTTTTGCATTGCTTGCGGGAGACAACATTTATGTGTTTTGGGTGGGCGAAACTCAGACAACATACCAACACATCCTCTGTGAGGGGGGTGGAACAGTGGAACAGGTTAGACAGATACATGTAGTAGAAACAAAGGCATGACAACGTGACAATATCAGACAAGGTTTTAATCATTATAAATCCAACAAAGGAGACTATGGTCCACAGCCGACTACAAACTAGCGTGCTGTATCACCGCCTGGTACGGCAACTGCTCCGCCCACAACCGTAAGGCTCTCCAGAGGGTAGTGAGGTCTGCAGAACGCATCACCGGGGGCAAACTACCTGCCCTCCAGGACACCTACACCACCCGATGTCACAGGAAGGCCATAAAGATCATCAAGGACATCAACCACCCGAGCCACTGCCTGTTCACCCCGCTATCATCCAGAAGGCGAGGTCAGTATAGGTGCATCAAAGCTGGGACCGAGAGACTGAAAAACAGCTTCTATCTCAAGGCCATCAGACTGTTAAACAGCCACCACTAATATTGAGTGGCTGCTGCCAACACACTGACTCAACTCCAGCCACTTTAATAATGGGAATTGATGGGAAATGATGTAAAATATATCACTAGCCACTTTAAACAATGCTACCTAATATAATGTTAGATACCCTACATTATTCATCTCATATGCATACGTATATACTGTAGTCTACATCATCTACTGCATCCTTACGTAATACATGTATCACTAGCCACTTTAACTATGCCACTTTGTTTACATACTCATCTCATATGTATATACTGTACTCGATACCATCTACTGTATCTTGCCTATGCTGCTCTGTAACACCACTCATTCATATATCTTTATGTACATATTCTTTATCCCCTTACACTGTGTATAAGACAGTAGTTTTGGAATTGTTAGTTAGATTACTTGTTGGTTATCACTGCATTGTCGGAACTAGAAGCACAAGCATTTCGCTGCACTCGCATTAACATCTGCTAACCATGTGTAAGTCACAAATAAAATTAGATTTGATTTGATTTGACTATCACTACTAGACTGTCAGTCTGGCACCACACTAATATACAGGTGACTATCACTACCAGACTGTCAGTCTGGCACCCCACTAATATCAAGGTGACTATCACTACCAGACTGTCAGTCTGGCACCCCACTAATATCAAGGTGACTCTCACTACCAGACTGTCAGTCTGGCACCACACTAATATCAAGGTGACTATCACCACCAGACTGTCAGTCTGGCACCACACTAATATCAAGGTGACTATCACTACCAGACTTTCAGTCTGGCACCCCACTAATATCAAGGTGACTATCACTACCAGACATCATTCTGGCACCACACTAATATCAACGTGACTATCACTGCTAGAGAGTTAGTCTGGCACCACACTAATATCAAGGTGACTATCACTACCAGACTGTCAGTCTGGCACCACACTAATATCAACGTGACTATCACTACCAGACTTTCAGTCTGGCACCACACTAATATCAATGTGACTATCACTACTAGATTGTCAGTCTGGCACCCCACTAATATCAACATGACTATCACTGCTAGACAGTTAGTCTGGCACCACACTAATATCAAGGTGACTATCACTACTAGACTGTCAGTCTGGCACCACACTAATATCAACGTGACTATCACTACCAGACTGTCAGTCTGGCACCACACTAATATCAACGTGACTATCACTACCAGACTTTCAGTCTGGCACCACACTAATATCAACATGACTATCACTACTAGATTGTCAGTCTGGCACCCCACTAATTTCAACGTGACTATCACTGCTAGACAGTTAGTCTGGTACCACACTAATATCAAGGTGACTATCACTACTAGACTGTCAGTCTGGCACCCCACTAATATCAAGGTGATATTTACTACTAGACTGTCAGTTTGGCACAATAATAATATGAAGGTGACTATCACTACTAGATTGTCAGTCTGGCACCCCACTAATATCAACGTGACTATCACTGCTAGACAGTTAGTCTGGTACCACACTAATATCAAGGTGACTATCACTACTAGACTGTCAGTCTGGCACCACACTAATATCAAGGTGATATTTACTACTAGACTGTCAGTCTGGCACCACACTAATATCAACGTGACTATCACTGCTAGACAGTTAGTCTGGCACCCCACTAATATCAAGGTGATATTTACCACTAGACTGTCATTCTGGCACAATAATAATATCAAGGTGACTATCAGTACTCGATTGCCAGTCTGGCACCACAATAACATCAAGGTGACTATCAGTACTAGATAGTCAGTCTGGTACCCGAATGCCAGTCTATTCTCTTCATCGTGCAGCACTACCCCATAGGGCTGAAATGTAGTGCACTATAGAGGGTACAGGGTACCATCTGGGAAACAGACATGGATCCTCCTCAGATCCGTCCACACAAGGTCATGTGTTCCAATGTTAAATGATCAAACATTTATGATTATTAATGAATGGGGCTTCTTTAACCTTAACATGTAGCGTCTTCCACGGTGTGTGTGTGTGTGTGTGTGTGTGTGTGTGTGTGTGTGTGTGTGTGTGTGTGTGTGTGTGTGTGTGTGTGCGTGCGCGTGTGTGTGTGCGTGTGCGTGTGCGTGTGCGTGTGCGTGTGCGTGTGCGTGTGTGTGTGTGTGTGTGTGTGTGTGTGTGCGTGAATATAAGAGAGGGAAGACAAGATAGAGAGAAAATGAAAGGTGGAATAGAGGGTGGCTGGAGGAGAAAAGGGGATGCTGGGTTGTGATTCACTGGGTGTGACACGAAACCAGCTGGCATCCTCAGACGCCCATCTCTCTCTCTCTCTCTCTCTCTCTCTCTCTCTCTCTCTCTCTCTCTCTCTCTCTCTCTCTCTCTCTCTCTCTCTCTCTCTCTCTCTCTCTCTCTCTCTCTCTCTCTCTCTCTCTCTCTCTCTCTCTCTCTCTCTCTCTCTCTCACTCTCTCTCTCTCTCTCTCTCCATCACTGTGTGTTTCTGGGCATGAAATCAGTTCTTCCCTGGCCAAGTTCACACAGTGGAATGATTGCCTGCAGAGTTTCCCTCCCTCTCTATCCCTCCAGACCTCCTTTCTCCCTCTTTTCCTACCTATTGAATCTGTGGAAGCCTTTTTGTAAAATGTGATCCTTTGTTGGGTTGGAGAAATAGTAGTGTGGGTTTTGATTTGATAGTTTTAGTCTCCCCGTTAGCCAACGCCAATGGTGACAGGTAGTCTTAATGGGGTCTGATACAGAACCAAGCACACATTACAGAAAAAATACATGTAACATGTAGTGTGTATATCTAACAGAAACACATACATGTCAGTTCATATAGTAGTGGTTAGAGCGTCTACCAGGCAGGTAGCCTAGTGGTTAGAGAGGCAGGTAGTCTAGTGGTTAGAGGGGCAGGTAGCCTAGTGGTTAGAGAGGCAGGTAGTCTAGTGGTTAGAGGGGCAGGTAGCCTAGTGGTTAGAGAGGCAGGTAGTCTAGTGGTTAGAGGGGCAGGTAGCCTAGTGGTTAGAGAGGCAGGTAGCCTAGTGGTTAGAGGGGCAGGTAGCCTAGTGGTTAGAGAGGCAGGTAGCCTAGTGGTTAGAGAGGCAGGTAGCCTAGTGGTTAGAGCGTCTACCAGGCAGGTAGCCTAGTGGTTAGAGAGGCAGGTAGCCTAGTGGTTAGAGAGGCAGGTAGCCTAGTGGTTAGAGAGGCAGGTAGCCTAGTGGTTAGAGCGTCAACTAGGCAGGTAGTCTAGTGGTTAGAGAGGCAGGTAGCCTAGTGGTTAGAGAGGCAGGTAGCCTAGTGGTTAGAGCGGCAGGTAGTCTAGTGGTTAGAGAAGCAGGTAGCCTAGTGGTTAGAGAGACAGGTAGTCTAGTGGTTAGAGAGGCAAGGAGCCTAGTGGTTAGAGAGACAGGTAGTCTAGTAGTTAGAGAAGCAGGTAGCCTAGTGGGTAGAGAAGCAGGTAGCCTAGTGGGTAGAGAAGCAGGTAGCCTAGTGGTTAGAGCGGCAGGTAGCCTAGTGGTTAGAGAGGCAGGTAGACTAGTGGTTAGAGAGGCAGGTAGCCTAGTGGTTAGAGATGCAGGTAGCCTAGTGGTTAGAGAGGCAGGTAGCCTAGTGGTTAGAGCGTCTACCAGGCAGGTAGCCTAGTGGTTAGAGAGGCAGGTAGCCTAGTGGTTAGAGAGGCAGGTAGCCTAGTGGTTAGAGGCAGGCAGGTAGCCTAGTGGTTAGAGTCAACTAGGCAGGTAGCCTAGTGGTTAGAGAGGCAGGTAGCCTAGTGGTTAGAGCGTAGTGCAGGTAGCCTAGTGGTTAGAGAGGCAGGTAGCCTAGTGGTTAGAGAGGCAGGTAGCCTAGTGGTTAGAGAGGCAGGTAGCCTAGTGGTTAGAGAGGCAGGTAGCCTAGTGGTTAGAGAGGCAGGTAGCCTAGTGGTTAGAGAGGCAGGTAGCCTAGTGGTTAGAGTGGTTAGAGTGGCAGGTAGCCTGGTGGTTAGAGAGGCAGGTAGACTAGTGGTTAGAGAGGTAGCCTAGTGGTTAGAGGCAGTTAGAGGCAGGTAGCCTAGTGGTTAGCCTGAGTTGTTAGAGCAGGTAGCCTAGTGGTTAGAGAGGCAGGTAGCCTAGTGGTTAGAGAGGCAGGTAGCCTAGTGGTTGGAGGCAGGTAGCCTAGTGGTTGAGAGAGGCAGGTAGCCTAGTGGTTAGAGGGCAGGTAGCCTAGTGGTTAGAGAGGCAGGTAGCCTAGTGGTTTGAGAGGCAGGGGAGCCTAGTGGTTAGAGAGGCAGGTAGCCTAGTGGTTAGGTAGCCTAGTGGTTAGAGAGGCAGGTAGCCTAGTGGTTAGAGAGGCTTGTAGCCTAGTGGTTCGAGAGGCAGGTAGCCTAGTGGTTTGAGAGGCAGGTAGCCTAGTGGTTAGAGAGGCAGGTAGCCTAGTGGTTAGAGAGGCAGGTAGCCTAGTGGAGAGAGAGGCAGGTAGCCTAGTGGTTAGAGAGGCAGGTAGCCTAGTGGGTAGGCAGGCAGGTAGCCTAGTGGTTAGAGAGGCAGGTAGCCTAGTGGGTAGAGAGGCAGGTAGCCTAGTGGTTCTAGAGGCAGGTAGCCTAGTGGTTGGAGAGGCAGGTAGCCTAGTGGTTTGAGAGGCAGGGAGCCTAGTGGATCGAGAGGCAGGTAGCCTAGTGGTTTGAGAGGCAGGGAGCCTAGTGGTTAGAGAGGCAGGTAGTCTAGTGGTTAGAGAGGCAGGTAGCCTAGTGGTTAGAGAGACAGGTAGTCTAGTGGTTAGAGAAGCAGGTAGCCTAGTGGTTAGAGAGACAGGTAGTCTAGTGGTTAGAGAAGCAGGTAGCCTAGTGGTTAGAGAGAGCGCAGAGGCAGGTAGCCTAGTGGTTTGAGAGGCAGGGAGCCTAGTGGTTAGAGAGGCAGGTAGTCTAGTGGTTAGAGAAGCAGGTAGCCTAGTGGGTAGAGAAGCAGGTAGCCTAGTGGGTTTCAGGTAGCCTAGTGGGGTTAGAGATGAGCAGGTAGCCTAGTGGGTAGAGAAGCAGGTAGCCTAGTGGTTAGAGAGGCAGGTAGTCCTCTAGTGGTTCGAGAGGCAGGTAGCCTAGTGGTTCGAGGAGGCAGGTAGCCTAGTGGTTAGAGAGGCAGGTAGCCTAGTGGTTAGAGCGGCAGGTAGCCTAGTGGTTAGAGGCAGGTAGCCTGTGGTTAGAGAGGCAGGTAGCCTAGTGGTTAGAGCGGCAGGTAGCCTAGTGGTTAGAGAGGCAGGTAGACTAGTGGTTAGAGAGGCAGGTAGCCTAGTGGTTAGAGATGCAGGTAGCCTAGTGGTTAGAGAGGCAGGTAGCCTAGTGGTTAGAGCGTCTACTAGGCAGGTAGTCTAGTGGTTAGAGCGGCAGGTAGCCTGGTGGTTAGAGAGGCAGGTAGACTAGTGGTTAGAGAGGCAGGTAGCCTAGTGGTTAGAGAGGCAGGTAGCCTAGTGGTTAGAGTGGCAGGTAGCCTAGTGGAGAGAGAGGCAGGTAGCCTAGTTGTTAGAGAGGCAGGTAGCCTAGTGGGTAGAGAGGCAGGTAGCCTAGTGGTTAGAGAGGCAGGTAGCCTAGTGGTTGGAGAGGCAGGTAGCCTAGTGGTTAGAGAGGCAGGTAGCCTAGTGGTTCTAGAGGCAGGTAGCCTAGTGGTTGGAGAGGCAGGTAGCCTAGTGGTTTGAGAGGCAGGGAGCCTAGTGGTTAGAGAGGCAGGTAGCCTAGTGGTTAGAGAGGCAGGTAGCCTAGTGGTTAGAGAGGCAGGTAGCCTAGTGGTTAGAGAGGCTTGTAGCCTAGTGGTTCGAGAGGCAGGTAGCCTAGTGGTTTGAGAGGCAGGGAGCCTAGTGGTTAGAGAGGCAGGTAGCCTAGTGGTTAGAGAGGCAGGTAGCCTAGTGGTTAGAGAGGCAGGTAGCCTAGTGGTTAGAGAGGCAGGTAGCCTAGTGGTTAGAGAGGCAGGTAGCCTAGTGGGTAGAGAGGCAGGTAGCCTAGTGGTTAGAGAGGCAGGTAGCCTAGTGGGTAGAGAGGCAGGTAGCCTAGTGGTTCTAGAGGCAGGTAGCCTAGTGGTTGGAGAGGCAGGTAGCCTAGTGGTTTGAGAGGCAGGGAGCCTAGTGGATCGAGAGGCAGGTAGCCTAGTGGTTTGAGAGGCAGGGAGCCTAGTGGTTAGAGAGGCAGGTAGTCTAGTGGTTAGAGAGGCAGGTCGCCTAGTGGTTAGAGAGACAGGTAGTCTAGTGGTTAGAGAAGCAGGTAGCCTAGTGGTTAGAGAGACAGGTAGTCTAGTGGTTAGAGAAGCAGGTAGCCTAGTGGTTAGAGAGGCAGGTAGCCTAGTGGTTTGAGAGGGCAGGAGCCTAGTGGTTAGAGAGGCAGGTAGTCTAGTGGTTAGAGAAGCAGGTAGCCTAGTGGGTAGAGAAGCAGGTAGCCTAGTGGGTAGAGAAGCAGGTAGCCTAGTGGGGTAGAGAAGCAGGTAGCCTAGTGGGTAGAGAAGCAGGTAGTCTAGTGGTTAGAGAGGCAGGTAGTCTAGTGGTTCGAGAGGCAGGTAGCCTAGTGGTTAGAGAGGCAGGTAGCCTAGTGGTTTGAGAGGCAGGGAGCCTAGTGGTTAGAGAGGCAGGTAGTCTAGTGGTTAGAGAGGCAGGTAGCCTAGTGGTTAGAGAGGCAGGTAGCCTAGTGGTTAGAGCGGCAGGTAGCCTAGTGGTTAGAGAGGCAGGTAGACTAGTGGTTAGAGAGGCAGGTAGCCTAGTGGTTAGAGATGCAGGTAGCCTAGTGGTTAGAGAGCAGGTAGCTAGTGGTTAGAGTGTCTACTAGGCAGGTAGTCTAGTGGTTAGAGTGGCAGGTAGCCTGGTGGTTAGAGAGGCAGGTAGACTAGTGGTTAGAAGAGGCAGGCAGCCTAGTGGTTAGAGAGGCAGGTAGCCTAGTGGTTAAAGTGGCATGTAGCCTAGTGGAGAGAGAGGCAGGTCCTAGTTGTTAGAGGGCAGGTAGCCTAGTGGGTAGAGAGGCAGGTAGCCTAGTGGTTAGAGAGACAGGTAGCCTAGTGGTTGGAGAGGCAGGTAGCCTAGTGGTTAGAGAGGCAGGTAGCCTAGTGGTTCTAGAGGCAGGTAGCCTAGTGGTTGGAGAGGCAGGTAGCCTAGTGGTTTGAGAGGCAGGGAGCCTAGTGGTTAGAGAGGCAGGTAGCCTAGTGGTTAGAGAGGCAGGTAGCCTAGTGGTTAGAGAGGCAGGTAGCCTAGTGGTTAGAGAGGCTTGTAGCCTAGTGGTTCGAGAGGCAGGTAGCCTAGTGGTTTGAGAGGCAGGTAGCCTAGTGGTTAGAGAGGCAGGTAGCCTAGTGGTTAGAGAGGCAGGTAGCCTAGTGGAGAGAGAGGCAGGTAGCCTAGTTTTTAGAGAGGCAGGTAGCCTAGTGGGTAGGCAGGCAGGTAGCCTAGTGGTTAGAGAGGCAGGTAGCCTAGTGGGTAGAGAGGCAGGTAGCCTAGTGGTTCTAGAGGCAGGTAGCCTAGTGGTTGGAGAGGCAGGTAGCCTAGTGGTTTGAGAGGCAGAGCCTAGTGGATCGAGGAGGCAGGTAGCCTAGTGGTTTGAGCAGGCAGGAGCCTAAAATGGTTAGAGAGGCAGGTAGTCTAGTGGTTAGAGAGGCAGGTAGCCTGCGTGGTTAGACAGACAGGTAGTCTAGTGGTTAGAGAAGCAGGTAGCCTAGTGGTTAGAGAGACAGGTAGCTAGTGGTTAGAGAAGCAGGTAGCCTAGTGGTTAGAGAGGCAGGTAGCCTAGTGGTTTGAGAGGCAGGAGCCTAGTGGTTAGAGGCAGGTAGTCTAGTGGTTAGAGAAGCAGGTAGCCTAGTGGGTAGAGAAGCAGAGTAGCCTAGTGGGTGAGAAGCAGGTAGCCTGGCAGTGGGGTAGAGAAGCGACTAGCCTAGTGGGTAGAGAAGCAGGTAGCCTAGTGGTTAGAGAGGCAGGTAGTCTAGTGGTTCGAGAGGCAGGTAGCCTAGTGGTTCGAATAGGCAGGTAGCCTAGTGGTTAGAGAGGCAGGTAGCCTAGTGGTTAGAAGGCAGGTAGCCTAGTGGTTAGAGAGGCAGGTAGCCTAGTGGTTAGAGAGGCAGGTAGCCTAGTGGTTAGAGCGGCAGGTAGCCTAGTGGTTAAAGACAAGGTAGATAGCTTAGTGGTTAGAGAGGCAGGTAGCCTTGAGTGGTTAGAGATGCAGGTAGCCTAGTGGTTAGAGAGGCAGGTAGCCTTAGTGGTTAAACTAGGCAGGTAGTCTAGTGGTTAGAGCGGCAGGTAGCCTGGTGGTTAGAGGGCAGGTAGACTAGTGGTTAGAGAGGCAGGTAGCCTAGTGGTTAGAGAGGCAGGTAGCTTAGTGGTTAGAGTGGCAGGTAGCCTAGTGGAGAGGAGGCAGGTAGCCTTTGTTAGAGAGGCAGGTAGCCTGTGGGTAGAGAGGCAGGTAGCCTAGTGGTTAGAGGCAGGTAGCTTAGTGGTTAGAGAGGCAGGTAGCCTAGTGGTTAGAAGGCAGGTAGCCTAGTGGTTCTAGAGGCAGGTAGCCTAGTGGTTGGAGAGGCAGGTAGCCTAGTGGTTTGAGAGGCAGGGAGCCTAGTGGTTAGAGAGGCAGGTAGCCTAGTGGTTAGAGAGGCAGGTAGCCTAGTGGTTAGAGAGGCAGGTAGCCTAGTGGTTAGAGAGGCTTGTAGCCTAGTGGTTCGAGAGGCAGGTAGCCTAGTGGTTTGAGAGGCAGGGAGCCTAGTGGTTAGAGAGGCAGGTAGCCTAGTGGTTAGAGAGGCAGGTAGCCTAGTGGTTAGAGAGGCAGGTAGCCTAGTGGAGAGAGAGGCAGGTAGCCTAGTTTTTAGAGAGGCAGGTAGCCTAGTGGGTAGACAGGCAGGTAGCCTAGTGGTTAGAGAGGCAGGTAGCCTAGTGGGTAGACAGGTAGCCTAAGAGGCAGGTAGCCTAGTGGTTGGAGAGGCAGGTAGCCTAGTGGTTTGAGAGGCAGGGAGCCTAGTGGATCGAGAGGCAGGTAGCCTAGTGGTTTGAGAGGCAGGGAGCCTAGTGGTTAGAGAGGCAGGTAGTCTAGTGGTTAGAGAGGCAGGTCGCCTAGTGGTTAGAGAGACAGGTAGTCTAGTGGTTAGAGAAGCAGGTAGCCTAGTGGTTAGAGAGACAGGTAGTCTAGTGGTTAGAGAAGCAGGTAGCCTAGTGGTTAGAGAGGCAGGTAGCCTAGTGGTTTGAGAGGCAGGGAGCCTAGTGGTTAGAGAGGCAGGTAGTCTAGTGGTTAGAGAAGCAGGTAGCCTAGTGGGTAGAGAAGCAGGTAGCCTAGTGGGTAGAGAAGCAGGTAGCCTAGTGGGGTAGAGAAGCAGGTAGCCTAGTGGGTAGAGAAGCAGGTAGTCTAGTGGTTAGAGAGGCAGGTAGTCTAGTGGTTCGAGAGGCAGGTAGCCTAGTGGTTCGAGAGGCAGGTAGCCTAGTGGTTTGAGAGGCAGGGAGCCTAGTGGTTAGAGAGGCAGGTAGTCTAGTGGTTAGAGAGGCAGGTAGCCTAGTGGTTAGAGAGACAGGTAGTCTAGTGGTTAGAGAAGCAGGTAGCCTAGTGGTTAGAGAGACAGGTAGTCTAGTGGTTAGAGAAGCAGGTAGCCTAGTGGTTAGACCAGGTAGTCTAGTGGTTAGAGAAGCAGGTAGCCTAGTGGTTAGAGAGACAGGTAGTCTAGTGGTTAGAGAGGCAAGGAGCCTAGTGGTTAGAGAGACAGGTAGTCTAGTGGTTAGAGAAGCAGGTAGCCTAGTGGTTAGAGAGACAGGTAGTCTAGTGGTTAGAGAGGCAAGGAGCCTAGTGGTTAGAGAGACAGGTAGTCTAGTAGTTAGAGAAGCAGGTAGCCTAGTGGGTAGAGAAGCAGGTAGCCTAGTGGGTAGAGAAGCAGGTAGCCTAGTGGGGTAGAGAAGCAGGTAGCCTAGTGGGTAGAGAAGCAGGTAGCCTAGTGGTTAGAGAGGCAGGTAGTCTAGTGGTTCGAGAGGCAGGTAGCCTAGTGGTTCGAGAGGCAGGTAGCCTAGTGGTTAGAGAGGCAGGTAGCCTAGTGGTTAGAGCGGCAGGTAGCCTAGTGGTTAGAGAGGCAGGTAGCCTAGTGGTTAGAGAGGCAGGTAGCCTAGTGGTTAGAGCGGCAGGTAGCCTAGTGGTTAGAGAGGCAGGTAGACTAGTGGTTAGAGAGGCAGGTAGCCTAGTGGTTAGAGATGCAGGTAGCCTAGTGGTTAGAGAGGCAGGTAGCCTAGTGGTTAGAGCGTCTACTAGGCAGGTAGTCTAGTGGTTAGACGGCAGGTAGCCTGGTGGTTAGAGAGGCAGGTAGACTAGTGGTTAGAGAGGCAGGTAGCCTAGTGGTTAGAGAGGCAGGTAGCCTAGTGGTTAGAGTGGCAGGTAGCCTAGTGGAGAGAGAGGGCAGGTAGCCTGTTGTTAGAGATGCAGGTAGCCTAGTGGGTAGAGAGGCAGGTAGCCTAGTGGTTGAAAAAACAGGTAGCCTAGTGGTTGGAGAGGCAGGTAGCCTCAGTGGTTAGAGAGGCAGGTAGCCTAGTGGTTCTAGAGGCAGGTAGCCTAGTGGTTGGAGAGGCAGGTAGCCTAGTGGTTTGAGTTTAGTGGTTAGAGAGGCAGGTAGCCTAGTGGTTAGAGAGGCAGGTAGCCTAGTGGTTAGAGAGGCAGGTAGCCTAGTGGTTAGAGAATGTAGCCTAGTGGTTCGAGAGGCAGGTAGCCTAGTGGTTTGAGAGGCAGGGAGCCTAGTGGTTAGAGAGGCAGGTAGCCTAGTGGTTAGAGTCAGGTAGCCTAGTGGAGAGAGAGGCAGGTAGCCTAGTTTTTAGAGAGGCAGGTAGCCTAGTGGGTAGACAGGCAGGTAGCCTAGTGGTTAGAGAGGCAGGTAGCCTAGTGGGTAGAGGCAGGTAGCCTAGTGGTTCTAGAGGCAGGTAGCCTAGTGGTTGGAGAGGCAGGTAGCCTAGTGGTTTGAGAGCAGGGAGCCTAGTGGATCGAGAGGCAGGTAGCCTAGTGGTTTGAGAGGCAGGGAGCCTTGGTTAGAGAGGCAGGTAGTCTAGTGGTTACATGAGAGGCAGGTAGCCTAGTGGTTAGAGAGACAGGTAGTCTAGTGGTTAGAGAAGCAGGTAGCCTAGTGGTTAGAGAGACAGGTAGTCTAGTGGTTAGAGAAGCAGGTAGCCTAGTGGTTAGAGAGGCAGGTAGCCTAGTGGTTTGAGAGGCAGGGAGCCTAGTGGTTAGAGAGGCAGGTAGTCTAGTGGTTAGAGAAGCAGGTAGCCTAGTGGGTAGAGAAGCAGGTAGCCTAGTGGGTAGAGAAGCAGGTAGCCTAGTGGGGTAGAGAAGCAGGTAGCCTAGTGGGTAGAGAAGCAGGTAGCCTAGTGGTTAGAGAGGCAGGTAGTCTAGTGGTTCGAGAGGCAGGTAGCCTAGTGGTTCGAGAGGCAGGTAGCCTAGTGGTTTGAGAGGCAGGGAGCCTAGTGGTTAGAGAGGCAGGTAGTGTAGTGGTTAGAGAGGCAGGTAGCCTAGTGGTTAGAGAGACAGGTAGTCTAGTGGTTAGAGAAGCAGGTAGCCTAGTGGTTAGAGAGACAGGTAGTCTAGTGGTTAGAGAAGCAGGTAGCCTAGTGGTTAGAGAGACAGGTAGTCTAGTGGTTAGAGAAGCAGGTAGCCTAGTGGTTAGAGAGACAGGTAGTCTAGTGGTTAGAGAGGGAAGGAGCCTAGTGGTTAGAGAGACAGGTAGTCTAGTGGTTAGAGAAGCAGGTAGCCTAGTGGTTAGAGAGACAGGTAGTCTAGTGGTTAGAGAGGCAAGGAGCCTAGTGGTTAGAGAGACAGGTAGTCTAGTAGTTAGAGAAGCAGGTAGCCTAGTGGTTAGAGAGACAGGTAGTCTAGTGGTTAGAGAGGCAGGTAGCCTAGTGAGTAGAGCGTTGGACTAGACACCAACAGGTTACAAGATCAAATCCCCAAGCTGACAAGGTAAATATGTGTTATTCTGCCCCTGAACAGTTAACCCAGTGTTCCTAGGCTGTAAATAAGAATGTGTTCTTAAAACTGACTTTACTAGTTAAATAAAGGTAAATCATTAGAAAACAAGATGTTCTGCTTCAGTAGGTCTTTATAGCACATGACCACATGACTGGACAATAATCAAGATAAACTAGAGCCTGCAGGACATGGACTGTGGAGTCAAAACAAGTGTGCGTTTATGTGTGTGTGCGTGTGTATGTATCTGTGTGAGGCCCGGATAGATACCTACTGATGTCCATACATTGTGACATTGTCACACACACATATCTTTTACAGCTGCATACGCTGTTGTCATGACCAAGATGGCCGGTTGTCATGACCAAGATGGCAGGTTGTCTTGACCAAGATGGCAGGTTGTCATGACCAAGATGGCAGGTTGTCTTGACCAAGATGGCCTGTTGTCATGACCAAGATGGCAGGTTGTCTTGACCAAGATGGCAGGTTGTCTTGACCAAGATGGCCGGTTGTCATGACCAAGAAGGCCTGTTGTCATGACCAAGATGGCAGGTTGTCTTGACCAAGATGGCAGGTTGTCTTGACCAAGATGGCCGGTTGTCATGACCAAGAAGGCCTGTTGTCATGACCAAGATGGCAGGTTGTCTTGACCAAGATGGCAGGTTGTCTTGACCAAGATGGCCGGTTGTCATGACCAAGAAGGCCTGTTGTCATGACCAAGATGGCAGGTTGTCATGACCAAGATGGCAGGTTGTCATGACCAAGATGGCAGGTTGTCTTGACCAAGATGGCAGGTTGTCATGACCAAGATGGCAGGTTGTCATGACCAAGATGGCAGGTTGTCTTGACCAAGATGGCAGGTTGTCTTGACCAAGATGGCAGGTTGTCATGACCAAGATGGCAGGTTGTCTTGACCAAGATGGCCTGTTGTCATGACCAAGATGGCAGGTTGTCTTGACCAAGATGGCAGGTTGTCTTGACCAAGATGGCCGGTTGTCATGACCAAGAAGGCCTGTTGTCATGACCAAGATGGCAGGTTGTCTTGACCAAGATGGCAGGTTGTCTTGACCAAGATGGCCGGTTGTCATGACCAAGAAGGCCTGTTGTCATGACCAAGATGGCAGGTTGTCTTGACCAAGATGGCAGGTTGTCTTGACCAAGATGGCCGGTTGTCATGACCAAGAAGGCCTGTTGTCATGACCAAGATGGCAGGTTGTCATGACCAAGATGGCAGGTTGTCATGACCAAGATGGCAGGTTGTCTTGACCAAGATGGCAGGTTGTCATGACCAAGATGGCAGGTTGTCATGACCAAGATGGCAGGTTGTCTTGACCAAGATGGCAGGTTGTCTTGACCAAGATGGCCGGTTGTCATGACCAAGATGGCAGGTTGTCATGACCAAGATGGCAGGTTGTCATGACCAAGATGGCAGGTTGTCTTGACCAAGATGGCAGGTTGTCATGACCAAGATGGCAGGTTGTCATGACCAAGAAGGCCTGTTGTCATGACCAAGATGGCAGGTTGTCATGACCAAGATGGCAGGTTGTCTTGACCAAGATGGCAGGTTGTCATGACCAAGATGGCAGGTTGTCAGGTTCCCACCATTTCTCTGTCTCTCTCACTGATGCCAACTTCCCACCATTTCTCTGTCTCTCTCACTGATGCCAACTTCCCACCATTTCTCTGTCTCTCTCACTGATGCCAACTTCCCACCATTTCTCTGTCTCTCTCACTGATGCCAACTTCCCACCATTTCTCTGTCTCTCTCACTGATGCCAACTTCCACCATTTCTCTGTCTCTCTCACTGATGTCAACTTCCCACCATTTCTCTGTCTCTCTCACTGATGTCAACTTCCCACCATTTCTCTGTCTCTCTCACTGATGCCAACTTCCCACCATTTCTCTGTCTCTCTCACTGATGTCAACTTCCCACCATTTCTCTGTCTCTCTCACTGATGCCAACTTCCCACCATTTCTTTGTCTCTCTCACTGATGCCAACTTCCCACCATTTCTCTGTCTCTCTCACTGATGCCAACTTCCACCATTTCTCTGTCTCTCTCACTGATGTCAACTTCCCACCATTTCTCTGTCTCTCTCACTGATGTCAACTTCCCACCATTTCTCTGTCTCTCTCACTGATGCCAACTTCCCACCATTTCTCTGTCTCTCTCACTGATGCCAACTTCCCACCATTTCTCTGTCTCTCTCACTGATGCCAACTTCCCACCATTTCTCTGTCTCTCTCACTGATGCCAACTTCCCACCATTTCTCTGTCTCTCTCACTGATGCCAACTTCCCACCATTTCTCTGTCTCTCTCACTGATGCCAACTTCCCACCATTTCTCTGTCTCTCTCACTGATGCCAACTTCCCACCATTTCTCTGTCTCTCTCACTGATGCCAACTTCCCACCATTTCTCTGTCTCTCTCACTGATGCCAACTTCCACCATTTCTCTGTCTCTCTCACTGATGTCAACTTCCCACCATTTCTCTGTCTCTCTCACTGATGTCAACTTCCCACCATTTCTCTGTCTCTCTCACTGATGCCAACTTCCCACCATTTCTCTGTCTCTCTCACTGATGTCAACTTCCCACCATTTCTCTGTCTCTCTCACTGATGCCAACTTCCCACCATTTCTCTGTCTCTCTCACTGATGTCAACTTCCCACCATTTCTCTGTCTCTCTCACTGATGTCAACTTCCCACCATTTCTCTCTCTCACTCTCTCTCTCTCTCTCTCTCTCTCTCTCTCTCTCTCTCTCTCTCTCTCTCTCTCTCTCTCTCTCTCTCTCTCTCTCTCTCTCTCTCTCTCTCTCTCTCTCTCTCTCTCTCTCTCTCTCTCTCTCTCTCTCTCTCTCTCTCTCTCTCTCTCTCTCTGTCTCTCTCTCTGTCTCTCTCTCTGTCTTTCTCTCTCTCTCTGTCTCATTCTCTCTCTCCCTGTCTCTCGTTCTCTCTCTGTTGAACTCCATCAGGTATCAGGAGTTATGTACACATATTCAGTGAATGATGGTGCAGCTGTTGAACTCCATCAGGTATCAAGAGTTATGTTCACATATTCAGTGAATGATGGTGTAGCTGTTGAACTCCATCAGGTATCAGGAGTTATGTTCACGTATTCAGTGAATGATGGTGTAGCTGTTGAACTCCATCAGGTAACAGGAGTTATGTACACATATTCAGTGAAGAGTTACCTTTCCTTTCTCAGACATTCCAACCTGAGGCACAAACACACACTCACATAAACACACACACTGTGAAGAGAGTGTTTGATGTGTGATGAGGTGTTATGTTCCTAAAGTACAGTAGGTGCTGAACAGGAACAAGAGGATCCACAAGAAGAACTGCGTGTGAAACACAGTTGTACAGCAACGGATTGATCTTCACTGTGTCTGTGTCATACTACTACTAGATATACTGGTATAGAGGAGTGATGCCACTGTGTCATACTACTACTAGATATACTAGTCTAGAGGAGTGATGTCACTGTGTCATACTACTACTAGATATACTGGTCTAGAGGAGTGATGTCACTGTGTCATACTACTACTAGATATACTAGTCTAGAGGAGTGATGTCACTGTGTCTTACTACTACTACTAGATATACTGGTCTAGAGGAGTGATGTCACTGTGTCATACTACTACTAGATATACTGGTCTAGAGGAGTGATGTCACTGTGTCTTACTACTACTAGATATACTGGTCTAGAGGAGTGATGTCACTGTGTCATACTACTACTAGATATACTGGTCTAGAGGAGTGATGTCACTGTGTCAAACTACTACTAGATATACTGGTCTAGAGGAGTGATGTCACTGTGTCTTACTACTACTACTAGATATACTGGTCTAGAGGAGTGATGTCACTGTGTCATACTACTACTAGATATACTAGTCTAGAGGAGTGATGTCACTGTGTCATACTACTACTAGATATACTAGTCTAGAGGAGTGATGTCACTGTGTCAAACTACTACTAGATATACTGGTCTAGAGGAGTGATGTCACTGTGTCATACTACTACTAGATATACTGGTCTAGAGAAGTGATGTCACTGTGTCATACTACTACTACTAGATATACTGGTCTAGAGGAGTGATGTCACTGTGTCATACTACTACTAGATATACTGGTCTAAAGAAGTGATGTCACTGTGTCATACTACTACTACTAGATATACTGGTCTAGAGAAGTGATGTCACTGTGTCATACTACTACTACTAGATATACTGGTCTAGAGGAGTGATGTCACTGTGTCATACTACTACTAGATATACTGGTATAGAGGAGTGATGTCACTGTGTCATACTACTACTAGATATACTGGTCTAGAGGAGTGATGTCACTGTGTCTTACTACTACTACTAGATATACTGGTCTAGAGGAGTGATGTCACTGTGTCAAACTACTACTAGATATACTGGTCTAGAGAAGTGATGTCACTGTGTCAAACTACTACTAGATATACTGGTCTAGAGGAGTGATGTCACTGTGTCATACTACTACTAGATATACTGGTCTAGAGGAGTGATGTCACTGTGTCATACTACTACTACTAGATATACTGGTCTAGAGGAGTGATGTCACTGTGTCATACTACTACTAGATATACTGGTCTAGAGGAGTGATGTCACTGTGTCATACTACTACTACTAGATATACTGGTCTAGAGAAGTGATGTCACTGTGTCAAACTACTACTAGATATACTGGTCTAGAGGAGTGATGTCACTGTGTCATACTACTACTAGATATACTGGTCTAGAGGAGTGATGTCACTGTGTCATACTACTACTACTAGATATACTAGTCTAGAGAAGTGATGTCACTGTGTCAAACTACTACTAGATATACTGGTCTAGAGGAGTGATGTCACTGTGTCATACTACTACTAGATATACTAGTCTAGAGGAGTGATGTCACTGTGTCTTACTACTACTAGATATACTGGTCTAGAGGAGTGATGTCACTGTGTCATACTACTACTAGATATACTGGTCTAGAGGAGTGATGTCACTGTGTCATACTACTACTACTAGATATACTGGTCTAGAGAAGTGATGTCACTGTGTCATACTACTAC
>NW_026287640.1:0-7500 GCF_023373465.1 Oncorhynchus keta | reverse complement strand
CCTTAATGGGCCAACAAACAAACCCAAAATAAAGTAAAGTCTTCGCATACTTTGCTGATTTCAAGACAGCTTTCACTCAGTTTGGCACGAGGGTCTCCTATACAAACTGATGCAATGTGCTGTTGGGGGAAAACATACCTCATTAAAAAAATCCATGTACACAAACAACAAGTGTACGGTTAAAACTGGCAAAAACACACATTTCTTCACACAGGGTCATGGGGTGAAAGGGAAAGCTTAAGCCCCATCCTCTTCAACATATATATCGATGAATTGGCGAGGGCACTAGAACAGTCTGCAGCACCCGGCCTCACCCTACTAGAATAGAAGCACCCGGCCTCACCCTACTAGAATAGAAGCACCCGGCCTCACCCTACTAGAATAGAAGCACCCGGTACTAGAAAGAAGCACCCGGCACCCTACTAGAATAGAAGCACCCGGCCTCACCCTACTATTACTAGAATAGAAGCACCCTTCACCCTACTAGAATAGAAGCACCCGGCCTCACCCTACTAGAATAGAAGGGCCTCACCCTACTAGAATAGAAGCACCCGGCCTCACCCTACTAGAATAGAAGCAAACAGGCCTCCCCTACTAGAATAGAAGCACCCGGCCTCACCCTACTAGAATAGAAGCACCCGGCCTCACCCTACTAGAATAGAACAGAATAGGGCCTCACCCTACTAGAATAGAAGCACCCGGCCTCACCCTACTAGAATAGAAGCACCCTCACCCTACTAGAATAGCACCACCCTACTAGAATAGAAGCACCCGGCCTCACCCTACTAGAATAGAAGCACCCGGCCTCACCCTACTAGAATAGAAGCAGAACTAGAATAGAAGCACTGTTTGCTGGCCTCACCCTACTAGAATAGAAGCACCCGGCCTCACCCTACTAGAATAAAGCACCCGGCCTCAGAATAGAAGCACCTAGATCATAGAAGCCCCAGTTCACCCTACTAGAATAGAAGCACCCGGCCTCACCCTACTAGAATAGAACCCTACTAGAAGTGGAAGCACCCGGCCTCACCCTACTAGAATAGAAGCACCCGGCCTCACCCTCACCCTACTAGAATAGAAGCAATACTAGAATAGAAGCACCCGGCCTCACCCTACTAGAATAGAAGCACCCGGCCTCACCCTACTAGAATAGAAGCACCCGGCCTCACCCTACTAGAATAGAAGCACCCGGCCTCACCCTACTAGAATAGAAGCACCCGGCCTCACCCTACTAGAATAGAAGCACCCGGCCTCACCCTACTAGAATAGAAGCACCCGGCCTCACGCTACTAGAATAGAAGCACCCGGCCTCACCCTACTAGAATAGAAGCACCCGGCCTCACCCTACTAGAATAGAAGCACCCGGCCTCACCCTACTAGAATAGAAGCACCCGGCCTCACCCTAGATCTGCACCCTAGAGAATACAAACCCGGCCTCACGCTACTAGAATAGGTCAACTAGAATAGAAGCACCCGGCACCTACTAGAATAGAAGCACCCGCCTCACCCTACTAGAATAGAAGCACCGGCCTCACCCTACTAGCAGCACCCTACTAGAATAGAAGCACCCGTTCCTCACCCTACTAGGAAGGGCCCCTACAGCAAGTCAAATGTCCACTGTTTGCTGATAGATCTGTTCCCAACCAAGGAGGACCTACAGCAGCACCTAGATCTGTTCCCAACCAAGGAGGACCTACAGCAGCACCTAGATCTGTTCCCAACCAAGGAGGACCTACAGCAGCACCTAGATCTGTTCCCAACCAAGGAGGGCCTACAGCAGCACCTAGATCTGTTCCCAACCAAGGAGGACCTACAGCAGCACCTAGATCTGTTCCCAACCAAGAAGGACCTACAGCAGCACCTAGATCTGTTCCCAACCAAGGAGGGCCTACAGCAGCACCTAGATCTGTTCCCAACCAAGGAGTTCAGGATCCTACAGCAGCACCTAGAGATCTGTTCCCAACCAAGGAGGACCTACAGCAGCACCTAGATCTGTCCCAACCAAGGAGGACCTACAGCAGCACCTAGATCTGTTCCCAACCAAGGAGGCCTACAGCAGCACCTAGATCTGTTCCCAACCAAGGAGGACCTACAGCAGCACCTAGATCTGTTCCCAACCAAGGAGGAACTACAAGGATCTGTTCCCAGGACCTACAGCAGCACCTAGATCTGTTCCCTAGAACCAAGGAGTTCCTAATAGCAGAGTTCCCAACCAAGCAGGTCCTACAGCAGCACCTAAGATCTGTTCCAAACCAGGGAGGACCTACAGCATCCTAGATCTGTTCCCAACCAAGGAGGACCTACAGCAGCACCTAGATCTGTTCCCAACCAAGGAGGACCTACAGCAGCACCTAGATCTGTTCCCAACCAAGGAGGACCTACAGGCACGTAGATCTGTTTCCCAAATCAAGGAGGACCTACAGCAGCACCTAGATCTGTTCCCAACCAAGGAGGACCTACAGCAGCACCTAGATCTGTTCCCAACCAAGGAGTTCCTACAGCAGCACCTAGATCTGTTCCCAACCAAGGAGTACCTACAGCAGCACCTAGATCTGTTCCCAACCAAGGAGGACCTACAGCAGCACCTAGATCTGTTCCCAACCAAGGAGGACCTACAGCAGCACCTAGATCTGTTCCCAACCAAGAAGGTCCTACAGCAGCACGTAGATATTCTGCACAGATTATGTCAGACCTGGGACCTGACAGTGAATCTCAGTTAGACAAAAATAATGGTGTTCCAAAAATAATTCCAGTCGCAAAGACCACAAAAAAACAAATTCCATCTAGACACCGTTGCCCTAGAGCACACAAAAAACAATACAGACTTTGGCCTAAACATCAGCGCCACAGGTAACTTACACAAAGCTGTGAACGAGCTGACACCTACACCACCTGATGTCACAGGAAGGCCATAAAGATCATCAAGGACAACAACCACCGAGCCACTGCCTGTTCACCCCGCTATCATCCAGAAGGCGAGGTCAGTACAGGTGCATCAAAGCTGGGACCGAGACTGAAAAACAGCTTCTATCTCAAGGCCATCAGACTGTTAAACAGCCACCACTAACATTGAGTGGCTGCTGCCAACACACTGACACTGACACTGACTCAACTCCAGCCACTTTAATAATGGGAATTGATGGGAAATTATGTAAAAAATATATCACTAGCCACTTTAAACAATGCTACCTAATATAATGTTTACATACCTACATTATTCATCTCATATGTATATGTATATACTGTACTCTATATAATCTACTGCATCTTTATGTAATACATGTATCACTAGCCACTTTAACTATGCCACTTTGTTTACATACTCATCTTATATGTATATACTGTACTCGATACCATCTACTGCATCTTGCCTATGCTACTCTGTACCATCACTCATTCATATATCTTTATGTACATATTCTTTATCCCTGTACACTTGTGTCTATAAGGTAGTAGTTTTGGAATTGTTAGCTAGATTACTTGTTGGTTATTACTGCATTGTCCATGGAACTAGAAGCACAAGCATTTCAGCTGCCCACTGCACTAACATCTGCTAACCATGTGTATGTGAAAAATAAAATTTGATTTGATTTGATTTTTAGACAAGGCAAGAAGTGCCTTCTATGCCATCAAAAGGAACATAAAAATTTGACCCCCAATTAGGATCTGGCTCAAACTAAGAATCAGTTATAACCCATTGGTTCCGCTCACCAACCAATAATTCACAAATGGGACAAAACCCAAATTGAGACTCTGCATGCAGAATCCTGCAAACTATCCTGTGTAGATTGTGAAACACCAAATAATGCATGCAGAGCAGAATTCCGATACCCCTAATTTCAAACCCTGAAAAGAGCTGTTAAAGCTCTACAACCACCTAAAAGGAGGAGACGATTCCCAAACTTCTATAACAAAGCCATCACCTACAGATCTAAACCTGGAAAGCCAGTCCCTAACAAGCTGGTCCTGGGGCCATCTGTTCATCCCAAACCACCTTCTCATGGCCCAGGACAGCAACACGTGTGACCCAGCCAAACTCATGAGTAAACAAAATGATAATTACTTGACACGATGGAAAGAATTAACAAAAAACTTCATCGAAACTAGAATGCTATTCTGTCAATCACCAAATTCTTATCGGCAGACTCACCAGTGGCAGAATGACTGCCTTGACCTGGTGACAGACCCAAACTTTGCAGAAGAGTTTGACTATGTACAGACTCAGTGGCAGAATAGCCGGCTATTGAAAAGTCTCTATGGGGGTGACATGGTTCTCTCAAGAAGACTCTTTTGCTCTGCCCATAAAATGAGGTGGAAACTGAGCTGCACTTCCCTAACCTCCTGACTAAATGTATGTCTATATTAGAGACACATATTTCTCTGTGCTACAAGACCTCCACAAAGAGCTTGAAAACAAATCTTGTGATTAACCCCCTGCTATCTACTGGTTGAAAACCAGATGTCTGCCATCACTGCAGGAAGATGTGTGACCTGTTGCCACAAGAAAAGGGCAACCAGTGAAGAACCAACACCATTGTAATATACAAACATCTATACATGTATATTTATTTTCCTGTTGTACTTTAAACATGTTCAGACTCATCAAACATCTCCAATCAAAATCAAATGTCTTTATTATTTTGGCTTTCTATTCGCAACAAAGCCTACTTCATATTTTATTGTTTGTTTCCTTTTGTAAAACTATCTATCCTCATCTTCGACTTTGGCGATGTCATCTACAAAATGTTTCCAACACTCTACTCAGCAAACTGGATGCAGTCTATCACAGTGCCATCTGTGTTTGTCACTAAAGTGTGTACCACCCACCACTGCGACTTGTATGCTCTGTGTGCGGCTGGCCTGTCACTACATGTTCGTCGTGTGACCCTGTCTGGTCATTTTGTCCATGCTAGGTAAAGCTCCGCCTTATCTCAGTTCACTGGTGACGTGTGTCCCATCCGTGCACGCGCTCCAGCAGGTGTATCTCACTGTCATCCCTAAAGCCAACACTCATGTGTCTGCGTTTGTGTCCAGTACTCTGCTGCCTGTGACTGGTGAACTGTGTGTGTGTGTCTGAAGTTGGTGTCTTGTGTGTCTCCCTGTGTGTGTGTGTATCAGCTATCCTGTCTGTGTGTGTTTGTCGCTGTCAGCTGTGTGTCTATGTGTAAATGCTCACCCTTATTGTTTGTCATTCCCATACTGTGTTTGTGTGTTTTGTTTATGTGTCTTTGTCTGTGTGTGTTTGTGTGTCTATGTGTCTGTGTGTGTCTACCTGTACTGCCCATCTGATCATTTGTGTCACTAGTGTTAATCTGCAAAATTGTTTATGTGTCTATGTCCTCATGCCTTTTGCACACATTGTATATGACTGCTGTGTTTTTTTCTACTGTGTTATGTGACTGTGTGTAATTGTTTACTCCATGTGTAACTCTGTGTTGTCTGTTCACACTGCTGTGCTTTATCTCTGGCCAGTGTGTTGCAAATGAGAACTTGTTCTCAACTAGCCTGTTGGTTAAATAAAGTGTCTGTGTGTGTGTGTAAAATCTGTGTGTCTGTTTGTCTGTGTGTGTGTGTGTTTTGTGTGTCTATGTGTCTGTGTGTGTGTGTTTGTGTGTCTATGTGTCTGTGTGTGTGTTTGTGTGTCTATGTGTCTGTGTGTTGTGTTTGTGTGTCTATGTTTGTGTGTTTGTGTGTCTATGTGTCTGTGTGTGTGTGTGTTTGTGTGTCTATGTGTCTGTGTGTGTGTTTGTGTGTCTATGTGTCTGTGTGTGTGTGTTTGTGTGTCTATGTGTCTGTGTGTGTGTGTTTGTGTGTCTATGTGTCTGTGTGTGTTTGTGTGTCTATGTGTCTGTGTGTGTTTGTGTGTCACTCAAATGTGTGTGTGTGTGTGTGTGTGTGTCTGTGTGTGTGTGTGTTTGTGTCTATGTCTCTGTGTGTGTGTGTTGTGTGTCTATGTGTCTGTGTGTGTGTGTTTCTAACAAAGTGTCTATGTGTGTGTTTGTGTGTGTGTCTATGTGTCTGTGTGTGTGTGTTTGTGTTGTCTATGTGTCTAACACACCACCCACAGAGTTTGTGTGTGTCTGTGTGTGTGTGTTTGTGTAATTACTGTGTCTATGTGTGTTTGTGTGTTTGTGTGTCTATGTGTATGTGTCTGTGTATGTGTGTCTATGTCTATGTGTCTGTGTGTGTGTGTTTGTGTGTTTGTGTGTCTATGTGTCTGTGTGTGTGTTTGTGTGTCTATGTGTCTGTGTGTGTGTTTGTGTGTCTATGTGTCTGTGTGTGTGTGTGTTGTGTGTCTATGTGTCTGTGTGTGTGTGTTTGTGTGTCTATGTGTCTGTGTGTGTGTTTGTGTGTCTATGTGTCTGTGTGTGTGTGTTTGTGTCTATGTGTCTATGTGTCTGTGTGTGTGTGTTTGTGTGTCCATGTGTCTGCGTGTGTGTGTTTGTGTGTCTATGTGTCTGTGTGTGTGTGTTTGTGTGTCTGCCATGTGTCTGTGTGTGTGTGTTGTGTCTATGTGTCTGTGTGTCTGTGTGTGTGTTTGTGTGTCTATGTGTCTGTGTCTGTGTGTGTGTGTTTGTGTGTCTATGTGTCTGTGTGTGTGTGTCTGTGTGTGTGTTTGTGTGTCTATGTGTCTATGTGTGTTGTGTGTGTTTGTGTGTCTGTGTGTTGTGTGTCTGTGTGTGTTTGTGTGTCTGTGTATGTGTCTATGTGTCTGTGTGTGTGTGTTGTGTGTCTATGTGTCTATGTGTGTTTGTGTGTCTATGTGTCTGTGTCTGTTTGTGTGTTTGTGTGTCTGTGTGTCTGTGTGTTGTGTGTCTATGTGTCTGTGTGTGTGTGTCTTGTGTCTGTCTGTGTGTGTTTGTGTGTCTATGTGTCTATGTGTCTGTGTGTGTGTGTTTGTGTGTCTATGTGTCTGTGTGTGTGTGTGTGTCTATGTGTCTGTGTGTGTGTGTGTCTGTGTGTGTGTGTGTGTCTGTGTGTCTTTATGTGTGTCTATGTGTCTGTGTGTCTATGTGTCTGTTTGTGTGTCTGTGTGTCTATGTGTCTGTGTGTTTGTGTGTCTATGTGTCTATGTGTGTGTGTGTGTTTGTGTGTCTGTGTGTCTGTGTGTGTGTGTTTGTGTGTCTATGTGTCTGTGTGTGTGTGTTTGTGTGTCTATGTGTCTGTGTGTGTGTGTTTTGTGTGTCTATGTGTCTGTGTGTGTGTGTTTGTGTGTCTATGTATCTGTGTGTGTGTGTTTGTGTGTCTATGTGTCTGTGTGTGTGTGTCTATGTGTCTGTGTGTGTGTGTTTGTGTGTCTATGTGTCTGTGTGTGTGTGTTTGTGTGTCTATGTGTCTGTGTGTGTGTGTCTATGTGTCTATGTGTCTGTGTGTGTGTGTTTGTGTGTCTATGTGTCTGTGTTTGTGTGTCTATGTGTCTGTGTGTTTGTGTGTCTATGTGTCTGTGTGTGTGTGTGTTGTGTGTCTATGTCTCTGTGTGTGTGTGTTTGTGTGTCTATG
>NW_026287639.1:0-5804 GCF_023373465.1 Oncorhynchus keta | reverse complement strand
TTGAAGGCTCTACCCTTATAATAATAAAATTAAATAAATAAATAATAATAAATAATAATAAAATTGATTTGATTTGATTTGATTTAATACAATTCCAAATGTCAGTAAAGAACCCTCCTGGTTCTGATGCTTTCTAGCTACCACAGGCTCTTCCTGTTTAGGTATTGGCATAAGACCAATTCTGAATGACTGTGGAGCTACTCCCTTCAGTCAATCTTGTTCTCGTTATTTCACCTTCAACTGGTTCAATCTGATTCATGGTAAGCACCCACTCTTCCACACATTTGATTAATGTCAGGTCTCATCCTTTGGAGTCCCAAACAGCTTCTTCCTTTGTTATATGATGCGTCCATCCACAGAGTGGCTCCCTCGGTACAGGTTTCTTCTTCCATACAGAAACTGTCCTTTGTTCCCCTGGTTCTGTCAGAATTTGTGGCGGAACATGAAACTTAAACCTGTCAACAAAATATCCTGTCTTTTCATCTTGTTCAACAGGTTCCTCTCTTCTCTTCCTGCTTTTATCATTTATCTTGACCGTGAGTGTGTGTATCATTTCCATATTGTCCTTAGTTCTCACTCTACCATTGTCACTGTTCTTTTGTGGTCCTAATTTCAATAGTTCATTATGGACACCAGGTAAGGCTGAAAAGTCAATTGTGGGGAAATCCCCATTTATTTCATCTTGCAAAAATGTATCATTTTGCTCTTGGTAAGGCTTCTCCTCCGCTTTCTTCACTTGTTGTTCCTGATGAGGTTTCTCCTCCACTCTTCGCCTGTTGTTCCCTCCTCAGGCCGAACTGCGCTTCCATCTGGGAAGGCGTCCATTTCCGGGAAGAGATGTTCCCATTCTTTAGGTGATACCTCGAGGTCCCACTGTAAAGGGCTTCCGTCAACAGAGTCTACCCCAATAGGTATATCATCAGGAGTAGCAGACATGTTACCCCCATTTCTGGGCTTTCTGGCCATACTGGAGGAGGCTTTGGATGTTTGTCTCTTTTCTTTTCAGGCTCTTTTCCCCTGGTGCTTCTTCTGGGTGCGTTAGTTGGCGCACTCGTCGTATCTTGGCTTGTAGCTGGTCTGCCATTTTCTTGATTCCTCTCTGGCGTTTTGATCGTCTCCGCTGCTCCTGCTCCCTCCGGGCTCCCACCTGGTGAATCAGCATCCTCTGTGTCCTCATCTCTGTATGATTGTATCCTTCTCTCTGTTGGGACTCAGGTGCAGTGGTTCAGATGGTACCACATCTTGCTTCCTTTCACTTGGACGGCCGTGTTTGTTGCTGCGGCCACCTCGTAGGGTCCTTCTCTCCTCGGTTGATCCCACTTCCTTCGGAACACTCCAACATAGACTAGATCTGGTCCCCTTGGATCAACAGATGTGGAACCTCTCGTCCTGTTTCAGGTTTCTGCCTTCTTTCTGTGAGGCATTCAGACTTAGAGACTTATGGCCTCTGTTCTATGGTTACACCATACATCCTCTTACTTCCATCACTCAACAAACTGACATTCCAGTTGAAGCTGACGAATCCTTCTCCTTCTGGTTTCCTAAACATAAGATTTGGAAAGCAAAAGACAAAACATAACAGTATTGACGATGTTATGTGTTATGCATGAATATATTCATGAAAACTGAAATCTGACACCATGACAATTCCCACTCTCTTCACCTGACTCTATGCCTCCAGGATACTTTTCTGCTGGACTCCACAAAAATAAAAGCCCTAAAAAGCTTCCTCATGCTTCCTCCCAGTCTTCCCCTTTCGGCCCCAGGTTCTAGGAGGTGTTCCCAAATCATGTCATTTTTTACTTAGTTCCCCATCTGCTCTATTTCAACTGATAAGCATGTGCATAACCTTAACCAGAAGGGGGTTATGGTTCCCATTTGGGAACTACCCCTCCCACGTTCAGCTGGAACGGTGGCGCATGGAATGCAAAAATATTCTTAGAAATATTTAACCTCCACACATTAACAAGTCCAATAGCTCAAATGAAAGATAAACACCTTGTTCATCTACCCAGCAAGTCAGATTTCTAAAATGTTTTACGGCGAAAACATAGCACATATTTATGTCAAACCACCACCGAAGACACAGCTACTTTGCATAGCCAAGTTGAACAAAATATGCAATCAACAAACGCAGGATTAAAAGAAAAATAATTCACTAACCTTTTGAAATCTTCATCAGATGACAGTAATATAACATGTTACACAGTACATTTATGTTTTTTTCAATAATATACAATTTATATCCATAAATCTCTGTTTACAATGACGGCATGTTCAAAAAATGCTACTCAAATGTCCGGAGAAATGATGATAGCAGACGTTATCTGACGGAGCTAACAAGCAATACACATCATAAACTTTAACTAAATATACATGTTCTACACATAGATAGAAAGATACACCTTTTCCTAATCCAACTGCTGTGTTACATTTATTTTTAACGTTACAGAATTCGTTCACTAGGCTATAATATGAGACGGCGCTCAGAAATTAGCATTATGGCTCCTCTATCTTGGAGTCCACAGAAACCCAAATTTACCACATAAATATTCCCTTACCTTTGATGTTCTTCCATCAGAAGACCTGTAAGGGGTTATACTTACCAAATACATCGTTTGGTTTTGAAGTCTGTGTCTTTAGGTTATCAAACGCGACAAATTTGGGTCGAAATGCAGCCAAAATTCTAGTGGATGCACACCAAAACTTCAAAATTACATATTATATGTCGACTAAACTGGTCAAACTAAGTGTCGAATCAAGCTAAAGCATGTTATAAACGTGGAAAACAATCCTTAGCACGAACAGAAACACCCACATCGTTTGGTCAATCCTGGAAGAAAGAGAGCTCTGGAGCGTCCGCGCGCATGAGTACTTATTTTTTCGCGTCACAATGGCAAGCCCCATTGAAAGCAGACATCGCGCTGAAGACATACAAACTGTTCCCAGGTCTATAGCTGCTTGGGGAGGGTGGAGGCCATGACGTCAAAGTTGGGCCAACTTTTCTGATGACAAGAGAGAGTTTGGGAGAATGGCTGCCCTAGAGTTCTGCTTTACATACAGACATAATTTGAACGGTTTTAGAAGCTTTAGAGTGTTTTCTATTCAATAATAATTATTATATGCATATATTAGCAATTTTGGACAGATGTTTTTTTCTGTTTACTATGGGCACGCAATTCCTCCAAAGGGGGCAGTAGTCAGCCATATCCTTAACAGGTTTTAATCAACATTATTTCTTCTTCATTATTTCAACATGTGGTTTAGAGTACAACTACCCTAACATCTATCCTTTTTCACATGATACATTAACAAATAAACCAAATCATCCCCAAATTCAACCCAGTATGTCTACAGTAGAATCTAGTCTTCTGCAGGTGCTGTAAGAAGTATATCCCCAGCCTGGTGTATCTAGTTCAGGCTTCCTACTTGTTCCGCCCACTAACACCCACATCTGCTTTCCGTTATATCATAATGATGGCAAGACCCTTGCTTTAACCTAAAAATAATATACGTCCCTCTCACCTATGGCCTATGCTTTGACCCTGTAATTAGCTCCATGTGTTCCTTTGTATGTGTGTCTTTATCTCGGATCAGCAGACTGTGTGCTTCCTCTAGTTTTAGTGTGTCCAGCTGTCCTGGCGCCTATATGTCGCCTTCTCTTCATGTGGTTGTCTAGAATCTGCAGACTATGTGTCTCCATTTTTAGTGTTTCCAGCTGTCCTATACATCTATGGCCTCCTCTGGTCTCCTCTGCTATACAATAGACAATGCATGTTACCAGAATGGCAAATGCCCTCTATAAATGTATCTCACTCTTGTGTTACAGTATTTATGTTCCTCCATATATGTATATCTCCCCCAAAAACATGTTTTCAGACATTTTTGCAAATCTATTGCCAATTTAATACAGAAATATGTAATTTACAGAAGAGTCCCATTTTCACTTTTCATTTGAGTTGACCTTATAGAATGTCACCTTTTATTTTAATGTATTTTCATACATACAGTGAACCCTTAATAGAGGATGCCATGTGGTTATAGATGATTTGTGACACATTCATGTAGTGTTTATAAAGGCTTTATGAAGTCTTTATGAAGCATTTATAAGCTGCTTGTGATATAAAATAGGACCCTTATGTAAATGAGATATTTCTGTATTTAATGTGCTTTCACATTGTTTTCACTTTGTCATTATGGGGTGTTGCATGTAGATGATGAGAAACAAAGTGTTTTCATACATTTTGAATTCAGGCTGGAACACGATAACATGAGGAATAAGTGAAGTGTTATGAATATTTTCTGAATACTCTATTCAGGGAGTTTCCTGTAATGAAATGCTTTGGTATTATTCAGACAGATGGTCTCTTCTCAGTTTGTCAGAGATACACTTTCACCGAACACATAAAGCTCAGATATATGTTGTCTTAATAGAACATAAATAATTATCTTTCACATAGAATGAGTCAAGTCATCCGTCTCAGACACAGATTGTATACTACAGTACCATCCTATGTCCAACGCACATACTGAAAGCAGTCCCTGCCAACTGGGCACAGATGTAAATTCAATGTCTACACCATGTTGATTGAAAAGAAACATCATTGATTCAACCAGTGTGTGCCCAGTGGGTGTAATACTCTCAATGCAAATTTTTACATTAGGGTATTTTCATATATATATATCTGTTTTCCCATTTAGAAATGAAAACACCTTATGTATCTGTTCTCCCCATTTAAAGAAGTCATAAGTATTTGGGACACCTTCCCTTGTAATGTATTAAAGGTAGTAACCCTTTAAACATAATGTTCAATTTAAATAATGTATTTAGATATTGGTTCTATTACCCTGTAAGCAGTCTATGAACTGCTCTAATGAGTGACTGCAACCCACACTTTGGTTTTGGTAGTCACTGCCAACAAACAAGAATGTTACCATCCTTCAGCACACTACTACAACAGTGTGACTGTTTTGGAATAAAATGTTCAATAAAGTTAATTTAACATCCTCTGTGTTGTGTGCTTATTGTTTAACCATTGATTTGTTCGAGGTCATTTAGAGAACTTAAGGTGCATCCCGGGACTGCTGGAATGTCTATCAATAGCATGTCCATCTTTATGTGATAAATTAAACTGGTCACTGTTCAAAACATTTATGAAGAATTAAGAAAGTATGAATAGTCCTCACTTTAGATTAGGGACTGCAACACGACTTGCAGAGAGACCAAAACTCTCACGACTTACTAATGATTATTAAATGGTTCATAGACATTTATTAAACATCTTATGAATATACATTATTATACATTATAAATGATTTAGTGTGTTACCCAATCTCCATATTCATTCACACTCAACAGCTTCTGAGAGAGCTGCTCTGGTGTGACCCCTGACCTTTCAGCAGTGAAGTAGTGAGAGTTTTGGAAGTGTTAATACCTAGTATGTTGAGGTTGAAGTGTCTGCTACAGTCTCCTGGGCTGTTGTGTTGAATAATTAATATATATAATGTAGAAGGTATTTATAAATGTGAGAATACCAAGCTTAGAAACATTTCACAAATGTGTCCTTTATATTAAATGGTGAGCAAACTCTAAATGCCTTACAAATGGTTTATTACTGGATGTTATTATAAAGTGTTACACATAATTGCATTTTCTTACATTTTAAAATCAACTACTTATACAATACACCATTGAGATAGACTGGGACGTTATCTGATAAGCAGTATAGTACATTTCAACTGAACACCACAGGATTAAGATGTTGTGTCACAATTGAGCCACTAGAGGAGATGTTAAACAACAT